>NC_134354.1:28581063-28716063 GCF_048569485.1 Anomaloglossus baeobatrachus | reverse complement strand
AGACCGGGCAAAGAGACAGACCGGGCAAAGAGATAGCCGGGCAAAGAGACAGCCGGGCAAAGACACAAATACCCAAAGAGACAAATGCCCAAAGAGACAGCCCTGGAAAGATACAGCTGTAACGCCTGCCTGGATCAACAGACTCAGATGGGATGTAATGGACAGGCTAGAGGGAAGCCACTCACCAAGCAGGACCCCCAGAACCCTGAAACCCTTTAACCCCTATACAGGGATTTAGAATTACACAGGGCCCTGGAGATCACTGTGGAGTGAAAAAGGAAGATGATCCGGCACAAAATCTCCTTAGGTAAAAACATCCAAGACTTTATTGAAACATCATAAAAACAGCATGATGTTTCAATAAGTCTTGGATGTTTTTACCTAAGGAGATTTTGTGCCGGATCATCTTCCTTTTTCACTCCACGTTGCTTGTTACCGGTTGGGATAGACCGAAGGATCCTAGGCACCCGCAAGGCTGAGCAGTCCGGGCAGCAGGTGAGCTGAAGTCTCCATTCTATTTATCTCTCCCCCTGGAGATCACTACCTGTGGAAGGCTGCAGTCCGATGAGAGTAGTCGTCAGGCAGGGTCAAACCAGGAATAGCAGAACAGGGACAGAATCGGCAGGCAAGGACGTAATCAGAAAACGTAGCAGAGGTCAAATCCGGATCGGGCAGCGAGGTACAAAAACAGCAGGCAGGAGGGTAGTCAGGAAACAAGCAGAAGTCAGCACACAGGAATCACAAAACAGAATAGGGCGGACCAGGAACCAGAATATCAGAACTATCTCTGGCAGAGGTCAGCAGACAGGAGGGGAACTAAGAAGGGTGTGGTGTCTTCCCATTGGCTGTAGCTGAACGCTAGCAACTTCAGCTGGAAGACACACGCCACCCACAGTCAGCCAGTGGTACTGCAGATCCCAAGATAACCCAGGCCAGTGGATGATCGGAGCCTGCGCCCACCAACTCCTCTCCTATCACCAGCACCATCCACGGCAGGAACACGGCGTCGCGGAGCAGAAGTCGCTGGAGCGGACTCCGGTGGTGACGTAACAACAGCCCTGGAAAGAGACAGACTGGCAAAGAGACAGATGGGGAAAGAGACAGACGGGGAAAGAGACAGACGGGGAAAGAGACAGCCGGGCAAAGAGACAGCCCTGGAAAGATACAGCCCTGGAAAGATACAGCCCTGGAAAAAGACAGCCCAGGAAAGAGACAGCCCAGGAAAGAGACAAATCAGGTAATATTGAATGAACGAAAAGGTCTTCAGCTCACCTGCTGCCCGGACTGCTCTGCCTTGCGGGTGCCTGGGATCCCACGGTCTATCCTGACCGGTAGCAAAGATGTGGACCAACTAGTCCTTAGTCATAAGTGATAAGTCATGACTAAGGACTAGTTGGTTTTATTGTCAGTCCGAAACGCGTAAAGCCCTCATGTAACCGTGCCTTTACTATTCTAGCTATTTTTCGGTCTTCACTATATGTTTTTAAGATTTTCAAATAAAGACTCGAATGTTTTAAACCAAGGAGGACTCGTGCTGGATCACTCCCTCTCCCCCCTCCTTCCACATCCAGGAAAGAGACAGCCCAGGAAAGAGACAGCCCAGGAAAGAGACAGACCAGGAAAGAGACAGACCTAGAAACAGACAGCCGGGCAAAAAGACAACCGGGCAAAGAGACAGCCGGGCAAAGAGACAGCTGGGCAAAAAGACAGAGAGAGAGACAGACAGATACAGAGATTGAGACAGATAGACTGATGCAAATACAGACAGAGAGATAGAAACAGACAGACAAGGAAAGAGACAGACAGACAGCGACACACAGACAGACACTGGGAGAGAGACAGAGAGACAGTTTCTATCCCGGGCAACGCCGGGTACTACAGCTAGTTTATTATAATAATGGCCGGACTGTACATGACCATGTATACCACCCAATTACCGAAGTGGAAACAGAGGGTATAGGTACTGGCCTAGACGTTACAACGTCCAGACACACAAATTCTTTTGTTTTTTAAGAAGCAAAAATGTCCCGGCTTTTAACAGATTAAAGCCATCGTCCCATCACCTGATGAGCCCTTTATGATAATTTTGGGCATTTCGACAAAAGCAAAAGCGTTGGACAAGAACATTTTTGTATCTGAAAAAAACAAAAATGTTCCTGTGGCTAATCCGATCCACAAGGTGTAACACTCAGAGATGTCCCCTGCGATTAGTGATGGCTCCTGACTACAGACGGTAATGAATCATTAGTAATTACTCAGCTATGCGGATGTTGACCGCAGGTAAGCGAAGCGTTGTCAACGCCTGGGGGTTTGGGTGTTGGAGGAACTAGTATTGTTATTTACTCCATGGCATTACAGATGCATGAATCGTGTGTGGTCCTGTTATGCAGAAGATACTGAACCACTTATTTTGTGATATCTTTTCCGATGCCAGGATAGTCGGGTCATTTCTTTACTATCTGCTGACGCTAAGATTCATCTCTAAATTACATATTAGTTTTATGAAATTAAAGAAAATTGTTTAGGTAAAGATTGTTGAAAAAAATTAGACCCGGGCCCCGTTCATCACCCCGTTTGGTTTACCAGAGACTCCAGTGTGTTGTGTCATAGTGAGTACACCAGTGCCTTCGGGCCGCGCACCGGGCTGCACTGCACCGACACCCCCGCACGTATCCAATCTCCCGCCTCAGCGCCTCCCTCGGGCCCCCGGGACCATCACTCCCCTACCCATGGAGGGGTCAACACCAAGCTGCGCAACACCGTCCCCGGGAGGCCTAGTCAACGGCAGCGGTGGTGTTCATCCATTCACCACAACCCGTGGGTGGCATCACGAACTTAAAAATCCCTTACAAACCACCGTGGCCCCGGCCATGGAACTCCCCACCGAAGTCCCCGCGTATAACGCCAACCCCCCATTACGGAGCAACGTGACCCCCGGGTCCGTGAGGAGCTCGAGACACCCATCGTACGACAACGGATCCGAGCGGCTCGGCAGCCGGGTGAGCCCGCGGGGCGGTACATGTCACTTACCCCGAAAAAATGAACAGACAAAAGAAGCATCTCATCCTTCATTCTACAAACTACCAAGTATATTATTATATAAAAGTATAGGTAAATTTGTGAATGGAATATTTGCATTTAGTTAGGGGCGTAACGATAGCGGAGATCGCGACTGCAACCGGGCCCGGCAAGGTTAGGGGCCCGGGCCCTGCTCTACAGAGAAGCAGCCGGCTCCTCTCTGTGAGAGAGGAGCTGCGCTGTGCAGTGGCAGACTGTGTGGCCGCTATGGGGCCTGTGAGTCGGGGGGACCGGTGCCAGTAGCGGCATCGGGCCCCCCCCACCCGCATGCCCTCACCCATCTTTGCACAAAGTAATGATGAAGGATGGAGAGAAACACTACACTCCATCCTTCATAATTCTACCCCTGTGCCTGCTCTTGCATCTCAGTGCAGCAGAGCGCGGTGACGTCACTACTGCACGCTGCTGTGCTGAGACTGCAGAGCATAGGACACTGACTGGAGCAACGGGGGACTGAGGAGAGGTGAGGACTTGTTTATTTTTTTTTTTAATCAGTGAGTACACGGTGACCAGAGGCCTATGGGGCTGCATTAAATTGTATGGGGCTGCATAATACAATATGAAAGACACCTTATACATGGATTATGGGGCTGCATTATAGTACATGGTGGCTTATGGGGTGCATTAAATAGTATGGCGCTGCATAATATGAAGGACTATAGGGCTGCATTATAAAGCATGGTGTACTAGGGGGCTCCATTAAATGGTATGGGGGCTGCATAATATAATATGGAGTACAATGGGACTGCATTAATGTCCCCAGCCTTGTCCCCATTCTATAGTAATGTCCCCATCCTATATTAATGTCCCTAGCCTTGTCCCCATTCTATAGTAATGTCCCCATCCTATATTAATGTCCCCAGCCTTGTCCCCATTCTATAGTAATGTTCCCATCCTATATTAATGTCCCCAGCCTTGTCCCCATTCTATAGTAATGTTCCCATCCTATATTAATGTCCCCAGCCTTGTCCCCATCCTATAGTAATGTGCCCATCCTGTAGTACTGTGTCCCATCACTGTCCCCTTTTACTAATCTGCCCATGCTGGTCCTCTTCTTGTAGTAATGTGCCCTTTCCTGATCCTCTACTTGTAGTTATGTCCCATACTGGTCCCTTAATGTGCTGTTCTTCACACACACACACACACACACACACACACACACACACACACACATGCACACACACATACACACATACACACACAGAAAAAAAAAAAAAAACATTCTTCTCACCTGTGTCCCGTTCCCTCGGCTGCCTCATCTCTGCATCTTGCTGTCTTCAGGCCCGTGCCCCCGGTGACTATTGCGGCCGGTGCAGGGGCCACAGCCACTGTCAGCGCTTTATGTCAGATGATTTTTTTGCCGGTGCTGCGCACGCAGAGTCAAGCTCTCTTTACAACATTTCCAATGCAGCCGTAGCCATCTGCCAATCAGAGGTAAGCAGCTGAGGTCAGGCAGTTTCCATTGGAGGAATAGTTGTGCACAGAGCGCTGGACTCTGAGTGCGCAGCGCCGGCAAAACATTCATCTACCATAAAGTGCAGACAGTGGCTGCCCCTGCACCGGCCGCGATAGTCAACAGGGGCACGGGCCTGGGGGCCGCACGAAGCAGCCTGAGGGGCCGCATGTGACCCGCGGGCCGCGTGTTTGAGACCTCTGCTTTACCGGATTATGCCACATCGTATCAATAAATATCATAACTCCCGGATCCATACTTAAATCCTATTATAACTGGTAGTGCCATATTTTAGCAAGTCCAAATCATATAATGTCATCATCATGTTATATAAAATTATATTGTATGGTGCCGTGATGTTTAATTAATATATCTTGCAAAACTATGTACCTATTCGATCCTTCATCTTATCGCACCATGCCATATATCATCACACTGTGTACACACGGTATATTGCATTCCATGGCCTAATCCCCCAGTCTTATATTATCTTTATATCTGAATCACACTTAATAGTTTATTTAGCCGTAAACTTCACCGATGACTAAAATGTCGCCTCTCATGTGATTATTTTTCTAATTTGTCATCAGTTTGACCCTTGTCACTGACTTTTGCAATGTGACAAGGAGCTTACAATATTCTTCATGTAATGTACGTTAATAAAAAAAAAATCTGCTGCTTCGGGCCACGAGGAACAGGACACAAGCCAAGAATCACTAACTCAGCGCCTTTGGGGACAGACAACTCCTGTAACCTTTCGCCCACGGTTGCCGCTGTTTTTCTTTATGTCGCTTTCTCAGGACAGTATAATTTATGAAGAAGATCACCGACAACAAAAGTGAGCTTAGCACAGGCTTGTCAATAGTCATAAATATAGGCATTGCTATTTTTTAAATCTGACATTAATATTTTATTTTTAGGTCACAGCTGCAATTTCTTTTTTTAAAATTAATTTGTAAAAAAGGAATGAAAATATATAGTCCTGGGTCACTATAGCTGATGGTTGGTCTGGTACAGATGAAATACTGAGTTTAACAGAAAATAGGCCCTACCCCAAAAATAAGCCCTAGTAGGAATTTTTGGGCTTTTCGAAGAAAACCTTAAATAAAAGCCCTACCTCGAAAATAGACACTACTAGTGATTGAATTATGAAATGTCCATGCAGCTAAAAAAGTTAAAAAATACAGCAGGACACTTCATTAAAGAAAATGGACACCCCCAAAGGAGAGAAGACAGAACCAAAAGAAAGAAGACAGACCCGAAAGAAAGAAGACAGACCCAAAAGAGAGAAGACAGACGCAAAAGAAAGAAGACAGACCCAAAAAAGACAAGGCACACCCCAAAAGAGAGAAGACAGCCCCAAAAGAGAGAAGACAGACCCAAAAGAGAAAAGACAGACCCAAATGAAAGAAGACAGCCCCAAAAGAGAGAAGACAGACTCAAAAGAAAGAAGACAACCTCAAAAGAGAGAAGACAGACCCAAAAGAGAGAAGACACACTCAAAAGAGAAAAGACAGACCCAAAAGAGAAAAGACAGACTCAAAAGAAAGAAGACAGCCCCAAAAGAGAGAAGACAGACTCAAAAGAAAGGAGACAATTCCAAAAGAGAGAAGACAGACCCAAAAGAGAGAAAACAGACCCAAAAGAAAGAAGACAGACCCAAAAGAACGAAGACAGACCCATAAAAGAGAAGACACATCCCAAAAGAGAGAATACAGACCCAAAAGAAAGAAGACAGACCCAAAAAAGAGAAGACAGACCCAAAAGATAATAGACAGACCCAAAAAAGAAAAGACAGACCCAAAAGAGAAAATACAACCCCAAAAGAGAGAAGACAGACCCAAAAGAGAAAAGACAGATCCAAAAGAGAAAAGACAACCCCAAAAGAGATAGTATAATATGGAGTACAATGGGGCCGCATTAATGTCCCCAGCCTTGTCCCCATTCTATAGTAATGTCCCCATCCTATATCAATGTCCCCAGCCTTGTCCCCATCCGATAGTAATGTGCCCACCTTGTCCCCATCCTATAGTAATGTGCCCATCCTGTAGTACAGTGTCCCATAACTGTCCCCTTTTACTAATCTGCCCATGCTGGTCCTCTTCTTGTAGTAATGTGCCCTTTCCTGATCCTCTACTTGTAGTTATGTCCCATACTGGTCCCTTAATGTGCCGTTCTTCACACACTCACACACACACACACTCACACACACACACACACACACACACATACACACACACACACACACACACACACAGAAAAACAAAAAAAAAACATTCTTCTCACCTGTGTCCTGTTCCCTCGGCTGCCTCATCTCTGCATCTTGCTGTCTTCAGGCCCGTGCCCCTGTTGACTATCACGGCCGGTGCAGGGGCCACAGCCACTGTCAGCACTTTATGTCAGATGATTCTCTTGCCGGCGCTGCGCGCGCAGAGTCAAGCTCTCTTTACAACATTTCCAATGCAGCCGTAGCCATCTGCCAATCAGAGGTAAGCAGCTGAGGTCAGGCAGTTTCCATTGGAGGAATAGTTGTGCACAGGGCGCTGGACTCTGAGCGCGCAGTGCCGGCAAAACATTAATCTACCATAAAGTGCAGACAGTGGCTGCCCCTGCACCGGCCGCGATAGTCAACAGGGGCACGGGCCTGGGGGCCGCACGAAGCAGCCTGAGGGGCCGCATGTGACCCGCGGGCCGCGTGTTTGAGACCTCTGCTTTACCGGATTATGCCACATCGTATCAAATAATATCATAACTCCCGGATCCATACTTAAATCCTATTATAACCGGTAGTGCCATATTTTAGCAAGTCCAAATCGTATAATGTCATCATCATGTTATATAAAATTATATTGTATGGTGCCGTGATGTTTAATTAATATATCTTGCAAAACTATGTACCTATTCGATCCTTCATCTTATCGCACCATGCCATATATCATCACACTGTGTACACACGGTATATTGCATTCCATGGCCTAATCCCCCAGTCTTATATTATCTTTATATCTGAATCACATTTAATAGTTTCTTTAGCCGTAAACTTCACCGATGACTAAAATGTCGCCTCTCAGTTGATTATTTTTCTAATTTGTCATCAGTTTGACCCTTGTCACTGACTTTTGCAATGTGACAAGGAGCTTACAATATTCTTCATGTAATGTACGATAATAAAAAAAAAATCTGCTGCTTCGGGCCACGAGGAACAGGACTCAAGCCAAGAATCACTAACTCAGCGCCTTTGGGGACAGACAACTCCTGTAACCTTTCGCCCACGGTTGCCGCTGTTTTTCTTTATGTCGCTTTCTCAGGAAAGTATAATTTATGAAGAAGATCACCGACAACAAAAGTGAGCTTAGCACAGGCTTGTCAATAGTCATAAATATAGGCATTGCTATTTTTTAAATCTGACATTAATATTTTATTTTTAGGTCACAGCTGCAATTTCTTTTTTAAAATGAATTTGTAAAAATGAATGAAAATATATAGTCCTGGGTCACTATAGCTGATGGTCGGACTGGTACAGATAAAATACTGAGTTTCACAGAAAATAGGCCCTACCCCAAAAATAAGCCCTAGTAGGAATTTTTGGGCTTTTCGAAGAAAACCTTAAATAAAAGCCCTACCTCGAAAATAGACACTAATAGTGATTGAATTATGAAATGTCCATGCAGCTAAAAAAGTTAAAAAATACAGCAGGACACTTCATTAAAGAAAATGGACACCCCCAAAAGAAAGAAGACAGCCCCAAAGGAGAGAAGACAGAACCAAAAGAAAGAAGACAGCCCCAAAAGAGAGAAGACAGCCCCAAAAGAAAGAAAACAGACCCGAAAGAAAGAAGACAGACCCAAAAGAGAGAAGACAGACCCAAAAGAAAGAAGACAGACCCAAAAAAGACAAGGCACACCCCAAAAGAGAGAAGACAGCCCCAAAAGAGAGAAGACAGACCCAAAAGAGAAAAGACAGACCCAAATGAAAGAAGACAGCCCCAAAAGAGAGAAGACAGACTCAAAAGAAAGAAGACAACCTCAAAAGAGAGAAGACAGACCCAAAAGAGAGAAGACACACTCAAAAGAGAAAAGACAGACCCAAAAGAGAAAAGACAGACTCAAAAGAAAGAAGACAGCCTCAAAAGAGAGAAGACAGACTCAAAAGAAAGAAGACAACCTCAAAAGAGAGAAGACAGACCCAAAATAAAGAAGACAGACCCATAAAAGAGAAGACACATCCCAAAAGAAAGAAGACAGACCTAAAAGAAAGAAGACAGACCTAAAAGAAAGAAGACAGACCCAAAAGAGAATAGACAGACCCAAAAGAGAAAAGACAGATCCAAAAGAGAGGAGACAGATCCAAAAGAGAAAAGACAGACCCAAAAGAGAAAAGACAGACCCAAAAGAGAGAAGACAGAGCCATAAGAGAAAGGACAGCCCCAAAAGAGAGGAGACAGATCCAAAAGAGAAAAGACAGACCCAAAAGAGAGAAGACAGACCCAAAAGAGAGAAGACAGACCCAAAGGAGAGAATACAGACCCAAAAGAAAGAAGACAGTCCCAAAAGAGAGAAGACAGACTTAAAAGAAAGAAGACAGACCCATAAAAGAGAAGACAGAGCCATAAGAGAAAAGACAGACCCAAAAGAGAGAAAACAGACCCAAAATAAAGAAGACAGACCCAAAAGAAAGAAGACAGACCCATAAAAGAGAAGACAAATCCCAAAAGAGAGAATACAGACCCAAAAGAAAGAAGGAAAACCCAAAAGAGAGAAGACAGACCCAAAAGAGAATAGAAAGACCCAAAAGAGAAAAGACAGACCCAAAAGAGAAAATACAACCCCAAAAGAGAGAAGACAGACCCAAAACAGAAAAGACAGACCCAAAAGAGAAAAGACAGACCCAAAAGAGAAAAGACAAACCCAAAAGAGAGAAGACAGACCCAAAAGAGGGAAGACAGACCCAAAAGAGAGAAGACAGACCCAAAATAGAGAAGACAGACCCAAAAGAGAGAGAAGTCACACCCAAAATAGAGAAGACAGACACAAGAGAGAAGACACACCCCAAAAGAGAGAAGACAGACCCAAAAGAGAGACGACAGACCCAAAAGAGAGAAGACAGACCCAAAAGAGAGAAGACAGACCCAAAAGAGAGAAGACAGACACAAGAGAGAAGACACACCCCAAAAGAGAGAAGACAGACCCAAAAGAGGGAAGACAGACCCAAAAGAGGGAAGACAGACCCAAAAGAGGGAAGACAGACCCAAAAGAGAGAAGACAGACCCAAAAGAGAGAAGACAGACCCAAAATAGAGAAGACAGACCCAAAAGAGAGAGAAGTCACACCCAAAATAGAGAAGACAGACACAAGAGAGAAGACACACCCCAAAAGAGAGAAGACAGACCCAAAAGAGAGACGACAGACCCAAAAGAGAGAAGACAGACCCAAAAGAGAGAAGACAGACACAAAAGAGAAGACACACCCCAAAAGAGAGAAGACAGACCCAAAAGAGAGAAGACAGACCCAAAAGAGAGAAGACAGACCCAAAAGAGGGAAGACAGACCCAAAAGAGGGAAGACAGACCCAAAAGAGAGAAGACAGACCCAAAAGAGAGAAGACAGACCCAAAAGAGAGAAGACAGACCCAAAAGCGAGAGAAGACAGACCCAAAAGAGAGAGAAGACACACCCAAAATAGAGAAGACAGAGACAAGAGAGAAGACACACCCCAAAAGAGAGAAGACAGACCCAAAAGAGAGAAAACAGACCCAAAAGAAAGAAGACAGACCCAAAAGAACGAAGACAGACCCATAAAAGAGAAGACACATCCCAAAAGAGAGAATACAGACCCAAAAGAAAGAAGACAGACCCAAAAAAGAGAAGACAGACCCAAAAAAGAGAAGACAGACCCAAAAGAGAGAAGACAGACCCAAAAGAGAGAAGACAGACCCAAAAGAGAGAGAAGACACACCCAAAATAGAGAAGACAGACACAAGAGAGAAGACACACCCCAAAAGAGAAAAGACAGCTCCAAAAGAGAAAAGACAACCCCAAAAGAGAGAAGACAGACCCAAAAGAGAAAAGACAGATCCAAAAGAGAGAAGACAGACCCAAAAGAGAGGAGACAGATCCAAAAAAGAAAAGACAGACTCAAAAGAGAAAAGACACACCCCCAAAATAGAGAAGACAGACCCAAAAGAGAGGAGATAGATCCAAAAGACAGAAGACAGACCCAAAAGAGAGAAGACAGCCCCAAAAGAGAGAAGGACCCAAAAGAGAGAAGACAGGTCCAAAAGAGAAAAGACAGACCCAAAAGAGAGGAGATAGATCCAAAAGACAGAAGACAGACCCAAAAGAGAGAAGACAGCCCCAAAAGAGAGAAAACAGACCCAAAAGAAAGAAGACAGACCCAAAAGAACGAAGACAGACCCATAAAAGAGAAGACACATCCCAAAAGAGAGAATACAGACCCAAAAGAAAGAAGACAGACCCAAAAAAGAGAAGACAGACCCAAAAAAGAGAAGACAGACCCAAAAGAGAGAAGACAGACCCAAAAGAAAGAAGGAAAACCCAAAAGAGAGAAGACAGACCCAAAAGAGAATAGAAAGACCCAAAAGAGAAAAGACAGACCCAAAAGAGAAAATACAACCCCAAAAGAGAGAAGACAGACCCAAAACAGAAAAGACAGACCCAAAAGAGAAAAGACAGACCCAAAAGAGAAAAGACAAACCCAAAAGAGAGAAGACAGACCCAAAAGAGGGAAGACAGACCCAAAAGAGAGAAGACAGACCCAAAATAGAGAAGACAGACCCAAAAGAGAGAGAAGTCACACCCAAAATAGAGAAGACAGACACAAGAGAGAAGACACACCCCAAAAGAGAGAAGACAGACCCAAAAGAGAGACGACAGACCCAAAAGAGAGAAGACAGACCCAAAAGAGAGAAGACAGACCCAAAAGAGAGAAGACAGACACAAGAGAGAAGACACACCCCAAAAGAGAGAAGACAGACCCAAAAGAGGGAAGACAGACCCAAAAGAGGGAAGACAGACCCAAAAGAGAGAAGACAGACCCAAAAGAGAGAAGACAGACCCAAAATAGAGAAGACAGACCCAAAAGAGAGAGAAGTCACACCCAAAATAGAGAAGACAGACACAAGAGAGAAGACACACCCCAAAAGAGAGAAGACAGACCCAAAAGAGAGACGACAGACCCAAAAGAGAGAAGACAGACCCAAAAGAGAGAAGACAGACACAAAAGAGAAGACACACCCCAAAAGAGAGAAGACAGACCCAAAAGAGAGAAGACAGACCCAAAAGAGAGAAGACAGACCCAAAAGAGAGAGAAGACACACCCAAAATAGAGAAGACAGAGACAAGAGAGAAGACACACCCCAAAAGAGAGAAGACAGACCCAAAAGAGAGAAAACAGACCCAAAAGAAAGAAGACAGACCCAAAAGAACGAAGACAGACCCATAAAAGAGAAGACACATCCCAAAAGAGAGAATACAGACCCAAAAGAAAGAAGACAGACCCAAAAAAGAGAAGACAGCCCCAAAAAAGAGAAGACAGACCCAAAAGAGAGAAGACAGACCCAAAAGAGAGAAGACAGACCCAAAAGAGAGAGAAGACACACCCAAAATAGAGAAGACAGACACAAGAGAGAAGACACACCCCAAAACAGAAAAGACAGCTCCAAAAGAGAAAAGACAACCCCAAAAGAGAGAAGACAGACCCAAAAGAGAAAAGACAGATCCAAAAGAGAGAAGACAGACCCAAAAGAGAGGAGACAGATCCAAAAAAGAAAAGACAGACTCAAAAGAGAAAAGACACACCCCCAAAATAGAGAAGACAGACCCAAAAGAGAGGAGATAGATCCAAAAGACAGAAGACAGACCCAAAAGAGAGAAGACAGCCCCAAAAGAGAGAAGGACCCAAAAGAGAGAAGACAGGTCCAAAAGAGAAAAGACAGACCCAAAAGAGAGGAGATAGATCCAAAAGACAGAAGACAGACCCAAAAGAGAGAAGACAGCCCCAAAAGAGAGAAGGACCCAAAAGAGAGAAGACAGGTCCAAAAGAGAGAAGACAGACCCAAAAGAGAGAAGACAGACCCAAAAGAGAGAAGACAGAGCCATAAGAGAGAAGACAGCCCCAAAAGAGAGAAGACAGACCCAAAAGAGAGAAGACAGACCTATAAAAGAGAAGACAGCCACACAAGAGAGAATACAGACCTCATATTCATACTCTCCAGAACAGCTACTTACTCCTAACCCATGTTTTCCCAATTTTTTTTTTTGCCTCATTTTTTGTGGGGGAAAAAAAATAATATAATTCAGTGTCTAATTTTCAGGAAAACACGTGTAGTAGAAGGTCTAGAATTTTACATATTTTGTGGTATGCCCGGCAAATAATGTCTTACATAAATAAGACTAATAAACAGGGTCAGCTCCAGGTTTTTGTGGGTCCTGGGCGAAAGAGTCTCAGTGGGCCCCATCCACACATAGACATGCACAGATACATACACATACAGGCATACGTACACATATATTTAAAGAGAAATTCACAAAAACACATATAAACAGACATAAATTTAGACACAGTCATATACACTGACAAACATGCACACACTGACACATTAGAGATATTTCTAATATTGGGAAGATGGCAACAGCCTCATTCACCTCCCCGCTTGTCTCCATCCAGCTCCTCCTGGGCATGTGTCGGTGCCACGCTAATTGGTGACAGTCAGTAACAGACATGGCCGCACATAGAGAACACTGACACTGCTGTATATACATCACAAGAGAGGTTGGGGACATACACATTACTGGGGGGGCATACATATTACTGAGTAAAGGGGTATACAGCAATGGGGGGTATACAGGTCTAGAGGGGGCAGTGGCTCTGGGGTTGGGGACAAAATGCTCTGAGGTGGGGGGTTACATGCAGCTCTGGGGGTATACAGCTTTGGGGTGGGGGGTACATACAGCTCTGGGGGGGTATACAGCACCGGGGTGCAGGGGACATACAACTCTGGGGTTATAGTAGTATGCAGCCCCATATTCCTCCATATAGTGTTATGGAGCCCCCATAGTCCTCTATATAGTATTATGTAGCCCCCATGTAGCATTATGCAGCCCCAATATTTCACTATGCAGCTCCCATATGACAATATGCAGCCCCCATATGGTATTATGCAGCCCCCATATGGCACTATGCAGCCTCCATATGGCACTATGCAGCCCCCACATGGCACTATGCAGCCCCCATAGGGCACTATGCAACCCCCATATAACATTAAGCAGTCCCCATATAGCCCAATGCAGACCCATATAGCATTAGGCACCCCCATATAGTATACAGCCCCCATATAGCACAATGCAGACCAATATAGCATTAGGCACCCTCATGTAGTATACAGCCCCCATATAGCACAATGCAGACCCATATAGCATTAGGCACCCTCATGTAGTATATAGCCCACATATAGCACAGTGCAGACCCAGATAGCATTAGGCACCTTTATGTAGTATACAGCCAGCATATAGCACACTGCAGACCCAGATACCGTTAGGCACCCTCATGTAGTATAAAGCCCGCATATAACACAGTGCAGACCCAGATAGCATTAGGCACCCTCATGTAGTATACAGCCCGCATATAGCACAATGCAGACCCAGATAGCATTAGGCACCTTCATGTAGTATACAGCCCCCATATAGCCCAATGCAGACCCATATAGCATTAGGCACCCTCATGTAGTATACAGCCCCCATATAGCACAATGCAGACCAATATAGCATTAGGCACCCTCATGTAGTATTCAGCCCGCATATAGCACAATGCAGACCCAGATAGCATTAGGCACCTTCATGTAGTATACAGCCCCTATATAGCACAATGCAGACCCAGATAGCATTAGGCACCCTCATTTAGTCCACAGCCCCTATATAGCACAGTGCAGAGCCAGATAGCATTAGGCACCTTCATGTAGTATACAGCCCCATATAGCACAGTACAGCCCCAGATAGTATTAGGCACCTTCATGTAGTATACAGCCATATATAGCACAGTACAGACCCAGATAACATTAGGCACCTTCATGTAGTGCACAGCCCGTACATAGCACAGTGCAGACCCAGATAGCATTAGGCACCCTCATGTAGTATACAGCCCCATATAGCACAGTAAAGACCCAGATAGTGTTAGGCACCTTCATGTAGTATACAGCACCCATGGTCATCTGGCCACAGTGTCTAGTACATACTCAGTTCTCCTCGTTCCCCCTCTGTTCCGTTCTCCTCGGCGCGTCCACTGCTGTCGCTCTGACCTCACTGCAGGCGCGCGGTGGTGACGTCACCACGCTCTGCTGCAGAGCTGTCAGAGCGCCGACAGTCACAGCGGGGAGAATGATAAGAGAGGGAGGGCGCCACTCATTCTCTCATCATTGCTTTCAATTGTAGCCGATTAAATTGAAAGTGCAATCCACGGTGGGGGGAGGCTGGTGACAGCGTGGGCACCAGGCCCCCCTGAGTAGTGGTACGCCACTCCTGCCACCGCGAGTGGGCCCCCCCGGCAGCCCAGGGCCCCGGCATTTGACCGGGTTTGCCGGGTGCTGACGCCGACCCTGTTAAACATTTGTAATTTTTACAACACAAAGAAACCTGCGGCATATTTTCATTAAAGTGTAGGGCCAACCACAATATTACATAAGGGTATTGAGCCCATACCTAAAATTTAAAATTTTGCACCTTTAAAACTCCACTGTTCCTCCTTTGTTCTTATTTGTAATTTTTAGTAGTAAATTGTACTAAAAATTCTATAATAAACTTTTCAAAAAGTTTGGCTGATTTTTCAGTGAGTAAACAATAAATAATCAATACCCATAATATAACTATGATCTAGGAGTAATAAAATGTAACACTGGTTACTGAATAGTCTGCAAATTTTTGCCTCATCTTCTATCGTGGGGCACTGATGGTTTGCAATATAGACCTCAGTACATGTCATCATGGAGCTCTTTTTAAACTGTGTCTGAAGCTGGGCTTCAATGTGGACCGTGATTTTTATTATATCCTATTAGCGCTCCCTGAGGAAGACTATCGCACGAAACGTGCGTCGGGGTATGTAGCAAGCAGGATAAGTGATCAACATTAAGGTATAGAATTTTTCCTAATTAACCCTTCATTTTTTAGGTCACAGTCTACTACATGTATGGGATACTTTAATATTTCTGATCCACTCTAACATATTACTATCTTTATATTTTTTTGATGTGAAACAATAAGTTATTATTGAATAATAATTAATGTTTGGTGTGGCACTATGCACTTTATTTTCCTGTAACATTGCCGTACCTATAAGGGATTTTTTTTGTCCATTAATTGTATTTTAATGAGATAATTGGATTTTAATATATTTCATAAATAAAATTTAGCTTTTTATCATAATATTGTTGTGATGATCACTATCCTCTTCCTCTGAGTCCCATAGCTGACTCATGATTGGGGATCTTTTGATAGCTCGGATATGTGCTAGTATGTGGGCACTTCATTCTATGTGCCCATCCGCACCCCTGTGGTGTTATCGTGGGGCGCTGATGGTTTGCTATATAGACCTCCGTACCTATCATGGAGGTCTTTTTAAACCCTGCCTGTAGCTGGGCTTCAACGTGGACCGTGATTTTTACTATATGCATCTATACTGTGGTATTACAGTGTATAGTACAAACAATCAGTTGATCACAGATTCAAGTCTCCTAAGGACACTAATAAATACAGTAAAAAATAAAAAAAAGTTTTAAAAAATATGAAAAAAGTTCAAATTCCCCCCTTTCCCCATTACAAATAAAGATAAAATAAAAAATATATATACAATGATAATGTGGTATTGCCATTGTCCATAAAAGTTCAATGTACCAAACTATAAAAAATATGTAACCCAATCGGTAAACACAAAATAAATAAAAAAATGCTAAAATTGTGGGGTTTTTTGGTCACCACAACAGTACTAAAAAAATACTGTAAGAAGCGATCAAAACGTCACATTTATCCTAAAATAAAATCAATAAAAACTTTGCCAAATAATAAGCCCTCACACAGCTCCATTGACCGAAAAATGAAAGTGTTAAGGGTCTTGGAAAATGTGACACAATCCCCCCAAAAATTTTTTCAAAATTTTCCATTTTTTTTTTCACCACTTTGGTACCGCCGTGTTGGTGCACTTTATTTTTTTTCCATTTTTCTGTACAGTGTGTGGTAAAATCAATGGTGTCATTGAAAAGTTCAACTTGTCTCACAAAAAACAAGCCCTCACACGTCTAGGTGGACAGAAATATAATTAAGTTGTGGCTCTTGTAAGAAGGGGAGTAAAATACGAAAACAAATATTGGCCGCGGCGGGAAGGGGTTGAAGGACTCAATAGGGAGACCAGGTGGTCAATAAGCAATAAAAGCAGCATAGGGCATTACAATTTTCATGCGTAATTATATTCATGTGTTAATATATTTCATGATTTTTAAAATGAATGGGGGATTATGACTTTTAGTTATTTTCATGCCTCCATTGTTCTTCAATAACACAAATTTGAGTCCAACCTAGCAAGCCATTGTTTTACATTCTTTAGTCTACATTGTGCAGTGACATCATGAATGCGGTGTCGACGTTGTCATTGTGCCACTGAGGTACAGCCTTGATACCTGCCATGTCTAATCAATTGTAAATGCTCAGGGTAGAGCAAGAAAGGACAAGAAAAGGCTTTTGTTTCCCACAATACTGAAAGGAATCAGTGAAAACGTGGCCTTTCATGCTTGCATGGCTTTAAAAAAACAAAAAAAGATGAGAACTGAGATGTGTTTCTTTTTGAAAAGACAGATTACATAATGTGGAGCTTGTCACAACAAAGTATATAACAAAAAGTACAATGAATTTCGTAGATGCCACACCTTTATTCACATATCCTAACAGTGCGCCATTAAAAAGCAAAAACAGTTCAAAAATTCTCATTTTGGAAACATTGGTGATACCAAGGCATTGATCTTGAACTATGTCATCTATTAGAACTAGAAATGAAAATTTGAAGTTTAAAGACTTCCATACACATTGGACTAATGGTGGACCCCACTGCAGTTACACAAGTCTAGATTCCCTTTCTATTACAGTTAAATAAAACTTACATTATACATAATTGTGGTTCTGAAAATCTAGCAGGCAATTACATTGTTATTCCCTGAAGTTCAAAGTTAATTGCATTTTACTTTCATAATCCTGCAGCTGATTGCATTGACTTTGTAAGAGCTAAATGCAGACCCCATTACGGTTCCCTAAAACTAATCACTTGTCCCATTGCTGTTCTATTACAACAACAGGCCATCTTTTTGTAGTTTACCAAGATAACAACTGATCTCATAGCCGTTACTAGAAACTAACTACTAATTCAATTGCAATTCTTTAGAGTTAAAAGCTGATTCCCATGTGGTTTCCTGAAGCCACAATCCATTTCATTTATGATGCTAGGAGGTAACAGTTGTTCCCATTGTGGTTTCATGAAGTGAAATACTAATCTCCCTGCAATTCCTTAAAGTATACCACTGATTTCATTGCAGTTCCATGAAGTTAACAATTGACCTCATTGCTAGAGTTGAGCGCGGTTCGTGGTTCTCCAGTTCTAGGCTCGAGTGATTTTGGGGCATGTTCTAGATCGAACTAGAACTCGAGCTTTTTGCAAAAGCTCGATAGTTCTAGAAACGTTCGAGAACGGTTCTAGCAGCCAAAAAACAGCTAAATCATAGCTTGGTTTCTGCTGTAATAGTGTAAGTCACTCTGTGAATCAAACTATTATCACATTTCAGTGTATAGTGTGCGTGAACAGCGCCTTCAGATCACTGCTGTTTGTATAATGGCGATCGCCATTTTTTTTTTTTTTCTTGTCTTCCTTCCCTAAGCGCGCGCGTCTTGTGGGGCGGGCCAGCATGTCAGCCAATCCCAGACACACACACAGCTAAGTGGACTTTGAGCCAGAGAAGCAACGGCATGTGTGATAGGATCTGCATGTCACATGTCCCTGCATTATAAAACCGGATATTTTCTTCACGGACGCCATTATCTGCCTTCTGCGTCTTTGGTGTCAGACATCACTGTCGCAGCTCCGTCCTCCTGAGTCCTATAGCCGATACAGCTGTGTGCGCTGCATACACAGCGTTAGACAGCATAGGGAGAGCACTTTATAGCAGTCCTTTTAAGGGCTCAAACCGGCAGGGTCAGAGTTAAGGTGACAGGTCCTGAAAACAGAGACAGCGTCTGTGCAGCCAAGGTCAGGGATTTCCTCCCTGCATTTCCCTATTAGGAGGGATAGAAAGGCAGGCTTCCATTCTGTCAGGGCCAGGCGGTCGGGCAGACCCAGGAGGTGGATCCACTGGGCCGAACTCTAAGATGGTGGTAAGGAGTCCGGTAGCTGAAGCAGTATGGGCAGTAGAACAGTCCGTGCAAGAGAGCGTAACGAAGAAGTCCCTGGGACCACGGAGTCACGGATGATAGTCCGGGTGACGTAGCTCAGGTTCGGAAGCCGAGATGATGTCAGGCGGGGTCCGGAACCTTTTGGAGCAAGATGACGGGTCACCGCAGGGATCCGAGATGGTACGGACTGTCAGATGGCAGACGGACAGCGTGCGGGGTTCCGGATTCAGCAGGACCGGATGGCGAGGCAGGATCAGCTCTAGAAGAGAGATACGTGAGTATGGCAAGAAGATACAAGGAGACCTGACTCCTAGCTTGGAAAACACGAAGATCAGGCCCCGCCCCCTTGGACAATAACCCCCTTTATACCCTGTACCTGTTCAACCTCATTTCCTGTTAATGGACGCTGGCCCTTTAAGAAAGGGTCAGTGACCGCGCGCGCGCCCTAATGCGCATGCGCGCCGCCCGGGTGCCAGAAGCCAGGGAAGGAGGCTGAGAGGAGGACGCAGGGGAGCCGGCCAGGTCCTGGGAAGCCGTCGGGCGCCGGAATCGGGCACCAGGGGGCCTGGGAAGGACGGGCACCGGAGGCTGGAGAGCGGGGAGCGTGGCAGGTGAGCCGGGGAGCGGGGGTGAGGACCCGGGGAGCGTGACAGTACCCCCCCCCCCCACGCCCCCCTCCCCGCAACCGGGACATGAAGGCACGGATAAGAGGAGTGCCCACGTTCTCCCTGGGCTCCCAGGACCTATCCTCAGGACCATACCCTTCCCAGTCCACCAGGAAGAACTGTCGACCCCGTACGGTCTTCATGGCCACGATATCCCTTACCGCATAGATGTCGTCATCGGCAATAGGTGGAGGAGCCGGACTGGCAGTAGCGGAGAAGGGACCAAGGACAACCGGTTTGAGCAGGGAGACGTGGAACGAGTTGGGTATCCTCATCGTGGCCGGGAGCTGTAGCTTGTATGAGACCTCATTGATCTTGCGGAGGACCTTAAACGGCCCGATGTAGCGAGGACCCAGCTTGTAGGATGGAATCTTCAACCGGATGTACTGGGAAGCAAGCCAGACCAGGTCACCAGGAGAGAAACGCGGAGGGTCCAGACGCCTCTTGTCAGCGTGTTTCTTCATCCGCTGGGAAGCGCGTCCAAGGGACGCCTTAACAGAGTCCCAAATGGTAGCGAAGTCACGGGCTACAGTATCAGCCACAGGGACATCCGAAGAAGGGGATATAGGCAATGGGACGGAGGGCTGAAGTCCGTAAACGACATGGAAGGGAGATTTGGAGGATGACTCACTGATGTGGTGGTTATGTGAGAATTCAGCCCAAGGCAGAAGCGTGGACCAGTCGTCGTGATGGGCGTTGACATAGTGACGTAAGAAGGAGGTCAAGATTTGATTGACCCTCTCCACTTGGCCATTAGACTGAGGATGGTAAGCAGAAGAAAAGTCCAGAGTCACTCCCAGATGTTTGCAGAGCGCCCTCCAGAAGCGGGAGGTGAACTGAGTTCCTCTGTCGGACACGATGTGGGATGGAAAGCCATGCAAGCGGAAGATGTGATGTATATAGGCTTCCGCGAGTTCCTGAGCAGAGGGCAGTCCTGCCATAGGGACGAAGTGAGCCATTTTGGAGAACCGGTCCACCACGACCCATATGACTGTGTGTCCGGAGGATAATGGCAAGTCCGTAATAAAATCCATCGCTATGTGTTGCCACGGAACTGAGGGTATCGGCAGAGGCAGAAGACGGCCATAGGGCAGGTGTTTGGGCGTCTTGTTCCTGGCACAAGAGGAGCAGGCAGAGACAAAAGCAGCGACGTCCGTGCGAAGGGATGGCCACCAGTAATGGCGTACAATCGCACCCCATGTTCTCTTCTGGCCTGCATGACCGGCTGTTTTTGAGGCATGACCCCAGTGTAACACTTTTTGCCTGTCTGTCTCAGAGACATAGGTCTTCCCGGGCGGTATCTGGGCCAGGGTGACAGGGGCTACCGGAATAATCTTGTTAGGAGAGATGATAGGTTGGGTAGTCTCTTCCTCCTGCTCCATGGGCATGAAAGACCTAGACAAGGCATCAGCGCGTACATTCTTGTCCGCGGGTCGGAAATGGAGCTGGAAGTCAAACCTGGCAAAGAATAAGGACCACCTGGCTTGCCGTGGGTTCAGTCGCTGAGCGGACCGCAAGTATTCCAGGTTCTTGTGGTCCGTGTAGATAATCACGGGGTACACTGCTCCTTCCAGGAGGTAGCGCCACTCCTCCAGAGCCAGTTTGACCGCCAATAGTTCTCGGTCACCGATGGTGTAATTACGTTCAGGTGCTGAGAAGCTCTTGGAGAAAAAACCGCAAGTCACCATCTTGCCGGAGGAGGACTTCTGCATGAGCACTGCTCCGGCTCCCGAGGAGGAGGCATCCACCTCCAAGGTGAACTGGCGGTTTAACTCCGGACGGTGGAGTACAGGAGCGGAGGCAAATGCTCGCTTCAGTGAGCAAAACGCGGCGTCGGCCGCAGGTGACCAGTCCTTTGGATTAGCCTCCTTTTTGGTCAAAGCGGAGAGAGGAGCAGTCAGGGCAGAGAAGTGAGGGATAAACTGGCGGTAGTAGTTGGCGAATCCCAGGAACCGTTGGATTGCCTTCAGTCCAGAAGGGGGAGGCCAGTTGAGTATGGAGGAGACCTTCTTTGGATCCATTTGCAGTCCAGTACCCG
Organism: Anomaloglossus baeobatrachus; assembly: GCF_048569485.1. NCBI lineage: Eukaryota > Metazoa > Chordata > Amphibia > Anura > Aromobatidae > Anomaloglossus > Anomaloglossus baeobatrachus. The sequence continues at coordinate 28,694,396 of NC_134354.1, read as the reverse complement.
AGATGATGTATCCCAGGAAAGGAAGAGAAGACTGCTCAAAGACACACTTCTCATATTTGGCGTAGAGACGATTCTCTCTCAGTCTTTGTAGAACCAGCTGTACGTTCTCTCTGTGGGTCTGGAGGTCCGGAGAGAAGATAAGGATGTCATCCAGATAAACTACTACACAGATGTAGAGGAGGTCCCGGAATATGTCGTTCACCAATTCTTGGAAGACTGCTGGTGCGTTACACAAGCCGAAGGGCATCACGCAGTATTCATAGTGCCCATCGCGAGTATTAAACGCGGTCTTCCATTCGTCCCCAGAGCGGATACGAACTAGGTTGTAGGCACCCCGCAGATCCAGCTTGGTGAACACACGGGCTCCTCTGAGCCGGTCGAACAATTCGGGGATGAGCGGCAGAGGGTACTTGTTTTTGACGGTGATCTGATTCAGACCCCGGTAGTCGATGCATGGGCGTAGGTCACCCTCTTTCTTCTTAACGAAGAAGAAGCCTGCTCCCGCAGGAGAGGAGGATCTCCGGATGAATCCCTTTGCCAGGCTCTCTGTGATGTAGGTAGACATGGCCCTGGTTTCGGCTGGAGACAACGGATATATCCGTCCTCGAGGTGGTGTTGTTCCTGGGAGCAGGTCGATGGCACAATCGTAGGGACGGTGTGGCGGAAGTACCTCAGACTCCTTCTTGTCAAAGACGTCTGCGAAGGACCAATAGGCCGAGGGCAGTTCCGGTAGGTTCTCTGGAACCGGAGGTCGTCGGATAGGTTGTATGGACTTCAGACACTTCTCATGACAAGCAGGACCCCATCGGGTGATTTCGCCAGTACCCCAGCTGACTGATGGTTCGTGTGTCCGCAACCAGGGAAGTCCCAGCAGGATTTGATGGGACATGTGTGGAAGGACGTAGAGAGCGATGTTCTCGGTGTGCAGGGCACCGATACGCAGTTCGACCGGTCTGGTGACCCAGGAGATGGTATCAGATAGGGGTCTCCCATCCACCGAGGCAATCACTAGGGGCTTCTCGAGTAGAGTAACAGGCAGCTGGTACTTGTCCACAGTGGCCTGCTGGATGAAATTGCCTGCTGCTCCAGAGTCGAGGTATGCCTCAGCCGTAAACCGCGTCTCTCCCGTTGACACTTGCACAGTCCACATAACCGGGTCTGAGAGAGTCCCAGCACCTAGGGTGGCCTCTCCTACCAACCCTAGGCTTTGGAGTTTCCCGGCCTTTCTGGACAGGAGCGTAGGAGGTGTGTTCCCTCTCCGCAGTAAAAGCAGAGACCCTTGGCGAGCCGCTCTGCTCGACGTTGTTCAGACTGTCGTACTCGGTCGATCTGCATGGGCTCGTGGACGGGAATCCCAGCTGTTGATGACTGAGGTACGGAGGGCTTCTGTGGAGGAGAGGAATGCCGTACCGGACGTCTCTCACGAGACAGCTCTTTGGAGCGCTCCTGAAAACGAATGTCCACTCGAGTTGCTAGGGCAATCAGGCCATCTAGGGTGGAGGGCACGTCACGACCCGCCAACTCATCTTTGATGCGACTCGAGAGTCCTTCCCAGAAGGCGGCTGTTAGGGCCTCATTATTCCACCCGAGTTCTGAAGCCAAAGTGCGGAAACGGATGGCGTATTGGCCCACCGTCAGTGTTCCTTGACGTAATCGGAGAAGGGATGAAGCAGACGCAGAGGCGCGTCCCGGCTCGTCAAAGGTGCTGCGAAAGGCCTGCAGGAACTCTTGAAGAACCTTGGTCATAGGATCCTCCTTCTCCCACAACGGGTTCATCCACGCCAGTGCCTCGCCCTCCAGGTGAGACATGATGAAGGCGACCTTGGCTTGGTCGGAGGCAAACAGATGTGGCAGCTGCGTGAAATGGAGAGAGCATTGGTTTATAAACCCCCTGCAGGTCTTGGGATCTCCGGCGTACCGGGGTGGTGAGGCCAAACGCAGTCTGGAAGCATCCGAAGAGACAGCCACGGGAGCGGGGGACGTGGCTTGACTAGTGGCGGCTTGGGATGTTGAAGACGTGACTGCCGCTTGTAGCGTGGTCAGGCGGGTGTCCACGGAAGTCATAAAGTTCAGCATGCGGGTCTGGACTTCACGCTGGCGTTGGAGTTCCTCTTGCAAGGCCGCTAGTGCTGCAGCGGGATCCATGGCCTGATCTTACTGTCAGGGCCAGGCGGTCGGGCAGACCCAGGAGGTGGATCCACTGGGCCGAACTCTAAGATGGTGGTAAGGAGTCCGGTAGCTGAAGCAGTATGGGCAGTAGAACAGTCCGTGCAAGAGAGCGTAACGAAGAAGTCCCTGGGACCACGGAGTCACGGATGATAGTCCGGGTGACGTAGCTCAGGTTCGGAAGCCGAGATGATGTCAGGCGGGGTCCGGAACCTTTTGGAGCAAGATGACGGGTCACCGCAGGGATCCGAGATGGTACGGACTGTCAGATGGCAGACGGACAGCGTGCGGGGTTCCGGATTCAGCAGGACCGGATGGCGAGGCAGGATCAGCTCTAGAAGAGAGATACGTGAGTATGGCAAGAAGATACAAGGAGACCTGACTCCTAGCTTGGAAAACACGAAGATCAGGCCCCGCCCCCTTGGACAATAACCCCCTTTATACCCTGTACCTGTTCAACCTCATTTCCTGTTAATGGACGCTGGCCCTTTAAGAAAGGGTCAGTGACCGCGCGCGCGCCCTAATGCGCATGCGCGCCGCCCGGGTGCCAGAAGCCAGGGAAGGAGGCTGAGAGGAGGACGCAGGGGAGCCGGCCAGGTCCTGGGAAGCCGTCGGGCGCCGGAATCGGGCACCAGGGGGCCTGGGAAGGACGGGCACCGGAGGCTGGAGAGCGGGGAGCGTGGCAGGTGAGCCGGGGAGCGGGGGTGAGGACCCGGGGAGCGTGACACATTCCTCTACCCAGAGCACCACAATCCTGCCACTGTACCCTCCTGTCCTCTGCACACTCCAACTCATAACTAAGCCATTATACTAGCAAACACTCAGTGTACCTAGTGGCATCCTATACGTGGCTATTGGACTTTGCTTTAGTCCCACTAGTGCCAAGACATTTGCAGAGCGCATCTGCCTGCATTGCACACTCCAACTAATTATAACTAAGCCATTATACTAGCAAACACTCAGTGTACCTAGTGGCATCCTATACGTGGCTATTGGACTTTGCTATAGTCCCACTAGTGCCAAGACATTTGCAGAGCGCGTCTGCCTGCATTGCACACTCCAACTAATTATAACGAAGCCATTATACTAGCAAACACTCAGTGTACCTAGTGGCATCCTATACGTGGCTATTGGACTTTGCTATAGTCCCACTAGTGCCAAGACATTTGCAGAGCGCATCTGCCTGCATTGCACACTCCAACTAATTATAACGAAGCCATTATACTAGCAAACACTCAGTGTACCTAGTGGCATCCTATACGTGGCTATTGGACTTTGCTATAGTCCCACTAGTGCCAAGACATTTGCAGAGCGCATCTGCCTGCATTGCACACTCCAACTAATTATAACTAAGCCATTATACTAGCAAACACTCAGTGTACCTAGTGGCATCCTATACGTGGCTATTGGACTTTGCTATAGTCCCACTAGTGCCAAGACATTTGCAGAGCGCATCTGCCTGCGTTGCACACTCCAACTAATTATAACTAAGCCATTATACTAGCAAACACTCAGTGTACCTAGTGGCATCCTATACGTGGCTATTGGACTTTGCTATAGTCCCACTAGTGCCAAGACATTTGCAGCACGTCTGCCTGCGTTGCACACTCCAACTAATTATAACTAAGCCATTATACTAGCAAACACTCAGTGTACCTAGTGGCATCCTATACGTGGCTATTGGACTTTGCTATAGTCCCACTAGTGCCAAGACATTTGCAGAGCACGTCTGCCTGCGTTGCACACTCCAACTAATTATAACTAAGCCATTATACTAGCAAACACTCAGTGTACCTAGTGGCATCCTATACGTGGCTATTGGACTTTGCTATAGTCCCACTAGTGCCAAGACATTTGCAGAGCACGTCTGCCTGCGTTGCACACTCCAACTAATTATAACGAAGCCATTATACTAGCAAACACTCAGTGTACCTAGTGGCATCCTATACGTGGCTATTGGACTTTGCTATAGTCCCACTAGTGCCAAGACATTTGCAGAGCGCATCTGCCTGCATTGCACACTCCAACTAATTATAACTAAGCCATTATACTAGCAAACACTCAGTGTACCTAGTGGCATCCTATACGTGGCTATTGGACTTTGCTATAGTCCCACTAGTGCCAAGACATTTGCAGAGCGCATCTGCCTGCGTTGCACACTCCAACTAATTATAACTAAGCCATTATACTAGCAAACACTCAGTGTACCTAGTGGCATCCTATACGTGGCTATTGGACTTTGCTATAGTCCCACTAGTGCCAAGACATTTGCAGCACGTCTGCCTGCGTTGCACACTCCAACTAATTATAACTAAGCCATTATACTAGCAAACACTCAGTGTACCTAGTGGCATCCTATACGTGGCTATTGGACTTTGCTATAGTCCCACTAGTGCCAAGACATTTGCAGAGCACGTCTGCCTGCGTTGCACACTCCAACTAATTATAACTAAGCCATTATACTAGCAAACACTCAGTGTACCTAGTGGCATCCTATACGTGGCTATTGGACTTTGCTATAGTCCCACTAGTGCCAAGACATTTGCAGAGCACGTCTGCCTGCGTTGCACACTCCAACTAATTATAACTAAGCCATTATACTAGCAAACACTCAGTGTACCTAGTGGCATCCTATACGTGGCTATTGGACTTTGCTATAGTCCCACTAGTGCCAAGACATTTGCAGAGCACGTCTGCCTGCGTTGCACACTCCAACTAATTATAACGAAGCCATTATACTAGCAAACACTCAGTGTACCTAGTGGCATCCTATACGTGGCTATTGGACTTTGCTATAGTCCCACTAGTGCCAAGACATTTGCAGAGCGCATCTGCCTGCGTTGCACACTCCAACTAATTATAACTAAGCCATTATACTAGCAAACACTCAGTGTACCTAGTGGCATCCTATACGTGGCTATTGGACTTTGCTATAGTCCCACTAGTGCCAAGACATTTGCAGCACGTCTGCCTGCGTTGCACACTCCAACTAATTATAACTAAGCCATTATACTAGCAAACACTCAGTGTACCTAGTGGCATCCTATACGTGGCTATTGGACTTTGCTATAGTCCCACTAGTGCCAAGACATTTGCAGAGCACGTCTGCCTGCGTTGCACACTCCAACTAATTATAACTAAGCCATTATACTAGCAAACACTCAGTGTACCTAGTGGCATCCTATACGTGGCTATTGGACTTTGCTATAGTCCCACTAGTGCCAAGACATTTGCAGAGCACGTCTGCCTGCGTTGCACACTCCAACTAATTATAACTAAGCCATTATACTAGCAAACACTCAGTGTACCTAGTGGCATCCTATACGTGGCTATTGGACTTTGCTATAGTCCCACTAGTGCCAAGACATTTGCAGCGCGCATCTGCCTGCATTGCACACTCCAACTAATTATAACTAAGCCATTATACTAGCAAACACTCAGTGTACCTAGTGGCATCCTATACGTGGCTATTGGACTTTGCTATAGTCCCACTAGTGCCAAGACATTTGCAGAGCGCATCTGCCTGCGTTGCACACTCCAACTAATTATAACTAAGCCATTATACTAGCAAACACTCAGTGTACCTAGTGGCATCCTATACGTGGCTATTGGACTTTGCTATAGTCCCACTAGTGCCAAGACATTTGCAGCACGTCTGCCTGCGTTGCACACTCCAACTAATTATAACTAAGCCATTATACTAGCAAACACTCAGTGTACCTAGTGGCATCCTATACGTGGCTATTGGACTTTGCTATAGTCCCACTAGTGCCAAGACATTTGCAGAGCGCATCTGCCTGCGTTGCACACTCCAACTAATTATAACTAAGCCATTATACTAGCAAACACTCAGTGTACCTAGTGGCATCCTATACGTGGCTATTGGACTTTGCTATAGTCCCACTAGTGCCAAGACATTTGCAGAGCGCATCTGCCTGCGTTGCACACTCCAACTAATTATAACTAAGCCATTATACTAGCAAACACTCAGTGTACCTAGTGGCATCCTATACGTGGCTATTGGACTTTGCTATAGTCCCACTAGTGCCAAGACATTTGCAGCACGTCTGCCTGCGTTGCACACTCCAACTAATTATAACTAAGCCATTATACTAGCAAACACTCAGTGTACCTAGTGGCATCCTATACGTGGCTATTGGACTTTGCTATAGTCCCACTAGTGCCAAGACATTTGCAGAGCGCATCTGCCTGCGTTGCACACTCCAACTAATTATAACTAAGCCATTATACTAGCAAACACTCAGTGTACCTAGTGGCATCCTATACGTGGCTATTGGACTTTGCTATAGTCCCACTAGTGCCAAGACATTTGCAGAGCGCATCTGCCTGCGTTGCACACTCCAACTAATTATAACTAAGTTGCATTGTCAGGGATATTTATTCTTTATTATTCTGCTGTTAATAAAGCTAGACCACCACTGCAATCTTCACCACCTCTCAATTTTTACTACCACATTTTCAGTCCACAATCTTGTCGCAATCAACATGAGTGGCAAAATGACAGATGCTGGTGGAAAGGGGAAGAGGCGTGGTGGAAAAGGCAAAAAAGGTTTTGTCCGTGGGGAAGGTGGCAAAGCTCCATTATCATCTGCTGAAGATAGACCATCTACCAGCAAAAGTAAGATGTCTACTACTTACCGTGGACAATCCGATGTGCTCCCTTTTTTACGGACACGAACAACAGGAAGAAAGGTAGATGATGGGCAAAAAAGGAAAATGCTTGAATGGATCTCAAGTGGTCCAACAAGTGCCCTCTCAGCCACTTCAAGTACCGCATCCAAAAAACACCAGTCCTCTGAGTTGTCATCCCAATCACACTTGATTTCTCCTAGCTCTGAAGTCTCCATCAGCCCTGCACAGTATGGTGGAACTGAGATGGCTGAGTCTGCAGAGCTGTTCAGTCACACTATAGCCTGGGAATCAGAGGTCTGCTCCCAAGCTACAGTGAGTACAGAACAGGAAATGGTCTGCAGTGATGCCCAGAACCTTTGTGACTCTGATTCAGGCCGTGAGGACCAAGTTTCTGAGCATAATGTTGACCCTTTGTCACAAACTGTAACACCTGTGGTTATAGACAATGAGGAACATACTGATGAAGATGAGACGCAGATACCCGATTGGGATGACAACTTAAATATTCGGTCAGGGCAAGAAGAGGCTCGGTCTGAGGGGGAGGGGAGTGCAAACACAACAATTGATGATGACGTTCTAGATCCCACCTACTGTCAACCCCCAGTCAGGCACTCGAGGAGGTCAACAGAGGCGGTGGAGGAGGATGCAACCGACGACGAAGTTACCTTGCGCCTTCCTGGACAGAGTCGGAGCACTGGTAGCACGTCTACAACTGCATCCTCAGCCACCACTCTGCCTATGAGCATTATTCGGGGTGGATCAACAGGTCGCATGGCCTCTAAGCCTTGCCTAGCCTGGTCCTTTTTTGACATCGAAAAAGATCGCCCAAATCATGTGATATGTAACATTTGTCATGATTCTCTTAGTAGAGGTCAAAACCTCAGCAGTTTGACAACTTCTTCCATGAATCGTCACATGAATAAATATCATAAGTCCCGGTGGGAAGCTCACCGTGCTGCAATGCGGCCTAGCGGAGCGAACCATCCACCGCCCGCCCCTTCCAGTGCATCCGCGCGCTCTTCATCTTCTAGGACTGTGGGGACAGCTGTCACACCTGTTTTTCCACGCAAAACTTCCACCACTGTAACCGCAACAGGCAGTTTGCTTGTAAGGTCGTCAGTTGGTTTGGAAGGGGAAACAAGTGAGTGTGTACAGCTCTCTCAGACATCGATAGCACCAACGTTGGATCAAGGCAACATCATGTCTCCGCCTGCACTTTCCTCACAAACCTGCATTTTTCCAGGGACACCCTACTCAACACCGTCTACACACAGCAGCCAGATCTCTGTCCCTCAGATGTGGTCAAATAAAAGGCCACTTCCTCCGACCCATGACAAAGCTAAGAGGTTGACTCTATCCCCCTGTAAGCTGTTGGCTACCGAAATGCTGCCTTTCCGCCTAGTGGACACACAGGATTTTAGAGACCTTATGTCTGTCGCTGTGCCCCAGTACCAGATGCCTAGTCGCCACTACTTCTCTAAGAAAGGTGTGCCCGCGCTACACCAGCATGTCGCACACAACATCACCGCTTCCTTGAGAAACTCTGTGTGTGAACGGGTGCATTTCACCACCGATACTTGGACCAGTAAGCATGGACAGGGACGTTACATGTCGCTGACTGGGCACTGGGTAACTATGGTGATAGATGGTGAAGGGTCTGCTGCACAAGTCTTGCCGTCCCCACGACTTGTGTGTCAATCCTCTGTCTGTCCAAGTTCCGCCACTGCTTCTGCCTCCTCCACCTCATCTGGCTCCTCCACCTCCGCCCCAAGCCTGCCTGGTCAGGCCACCAGCGTTCTCACTGCGCAGAAGGAATCACGCACCCCTCATTACTATGCTGGCAGCAGAGCGCAACGGCATCAGGCGGTCTTTAGCTTGACATGTCTTGGGAATAAGAGTCACACAGCTGAGGAGTTGTGGTCAGCTCTGCGGTCCGAGTTTAATAAATGGTTGTCTCCACTCAACCTGCAGCCTGGTAAGGCCGTGTGCGACAATGCTGCAAACCTGGGTGCGGCACTTCGCCTGGGCAAGGTGACACACGTACCTTGTATGGCTCACGTGTTGAACCTTGTCGTCCAGCAATTTTTAACACACTATCCCGGCCTAGATGGCCTTCTGAACAGGGCACGAAAACTGTCAGCTCACTTCCGCCGTTCAAGCGTCGCAGCAGAGCGACTTGCATCGCTCCAGAAGTCTTTCGGCCTGCCGGTTCATCGCCTGAAATGCGATGTGGCGACACGCTGGAATTCAACTCTCCACATGTTACAGCGACTGTGGCAGCACCGCAGAGCCCTGGTGCAATACGTCATGACGTATAGCCTGGGCCAACGAGATGCAGAGGTGGGGCAGATCACCCTGATGGAGTGGTCTCAGATCAAGGACCTATGCACCCTTCTGCACAGTTTCGACATGGCGACGAATATGTTTAGCTCTGACAATGCCATTATCAGCATGACGATTCCAGTCATTTACATGCTGGAGCACACGCTAAACACTATTCGGAGTCAGGGGGTGGGACAACAGGAAGGGGAAGAACTACAGGAGGATTCATATGCGCAAGACACAACAACATCACCAAGGTCCAGACGTTCATCATCACCAACGCGGCAGGCATGGGACCATGGGGGACAGGGATCAACAAGGGAGCATAGTAGCAGGCGAAATGTTGAGCAAGGTGCAGGAGAACATAAAGAAATGGAGGACGAACTGTCCATGGACATGGAAGACTCAGCAGATGAGGGAGACCTTGGTCAAATTTCAGTTGAAAGAGGTTGGGGGGAGATGTCAGAGGAAGAAAGAACGGGTAGCACCTCTATGCCACAAACACAGCGTGGACTTGGTCCGCATGGCTGCGCAAGACACATGAGTGCCTTTTTGTTGCACTACCTCCAACATGACCCTCGTATTGTCAAAATTAGAAGTGATGATGACTACTGGATTGCCACACTATTAGATCCTCGGTACAAGTCCAAATTTTGTGACATAATTCCAGCCATAGAAAGGGACGCATGTACGCAGGAGTATCAGCAGAAGCTGTTACTCGATCTTAGCTCGGCTTTTCCACCAAACAACCGTGCAGGTGCAGGGAGGGAATCTCCCAGTTGTAACTTGACAAACATGGGACGGTCTCGTCATCTTCAACAGTCTACCCGTACCAGTGGCACTGTATCTGGTGCTGGTAACAGCAATTTTATGGAATCTTTTCATAATTTTTTTAGACCCTCTTTTGCAAGGCCACCAGAGACAACAAGTCTGACACATAGTCAACGGCTGGAGAGGATGATACAGGAGTATCTCCAAATGAACATCGATGCCATGACTGTGCAACTGGAGCCTTGCTCCTTTTGGGCTTCAAACCTAGAAAAATGGCCAGAGCTCGCAACTTACGCCTTGGAGATTTTGTCGTGTCCAGCTGCCAGCGTTGTCTCTGAACGTGTATTCAGTGCTGCTGGGTGTGTGCTGACAGATAAGCGCACGCGTCTGTCCAGTGACAATGTGGACAGACTGACGTTCATCAAAATGAACAAGTCATGGATCCACAAGGAATTTACTACCCCTGTGTCATCCTGGGGAGAGTAAATGCTTGTGGATTTGGAATGTGCTTGATGCAAATCAAAACATCCTGTTTGCAACTAGGGCACAAGTGCTGCCACTGATAAGGTGTCTGTGTGGGGCCCAATTTTTGGAAAAAAGGGAGACTCCGCTTGGAGTAACCCTTGCTTACATTGTTTTTAAAAGAAGCCAAGATGAACAGAGCTGGGATCAGGAAAGACTTTGCTACCTACCCCGGTGTCATCATGGGGACGGTTAATTATGGCGTATTTTGGAATGTGCTTGATGCAAATCTAGCTGTGAAGTGTACAACAAGGGCACAAGTGCTGCCACTGAATGGGTGGGTGTGCGTGGGGCCCAATTTTTGGAAAAAAAGGGAGACTCCGCTTGGAGTAACCCTTGCTTGCTGTGTTTTTAAAAGAAGCCAAGATGAACAGAGCTGGGATCAGGAAAGACTTTGCTACCTACCCCGGTGTCATCCTGGGGACGGATAAGAATGGCGTATTTTTGAATGTGCTTGATGCAAAACAAAACATCCTGTTTGCAACTAGGGCCCAAGTGCTGCCACTGATGGGGTGGGTGTCTGTGTGGCCCAATTTTTGGAAAAAAGGGAGACTCCGCTTGGAGTAACCCTTGCTTACATTGTTTTTAAAAGAAGCCAAGATGAACAGAGCTGGGATCAGGAAAGACTTTGCTACCTACCCCGGTGTCATGCTGGGGACGGTTAATTATGGCGTATTTTGGAATGTGCTTGATGCAAATCTAGCTGTGAAGTGTACAACTAGGGCACAAGTGCTGCCACTGAATGGGTGGGTGTGTGTGGGGCCCAATTTTTGGAAAAAAAGGGAGACTCCGCTTGGAGTAACCCTTGCTTACATTGTTTTTAAAAGAAGCCAAGATGAACAAGTCATGGGTCAGCAAAGACTTTATCTACCTACCCCGGTGTCATCCTGGGGACGGATAAGAATGGCGTATTTTTGAATGTACTTGATGCAAATGTAGCTGTGAAGTGTACAACTAGGGCACAACTGCTGCCACTGAATGGGTGGGTGTGTGGGGCCCAATTTTTGGAAAAAAAGGGAGACTCCGCTTGGAGTAACCCTTGCTTGCTGTGTTTTTAAAAGAAGCCAAGATGAACAGAGCTGGGATCAGGAAAGACTTTGCTACCTACCCCGGTGTCATGCTGGGGACGGTTAATTATGGCGTATTTTTGAATGTGCTTGATGCAAATCTAGCTGTGAAGTGTACAACTAGGGCACAAGTGCTGCCACTGAATGGGTGGATGTGTGTGGGGCACAATTTTTGGAAAAAAAGGGAGACTCTGCTTGGAGTAACCCTTGCTTGCTGTGTTTTTAAAAGAAGCCAAGATGAACAGAGCTGGGATCAGGAAAGACTTTGCTACCTACCCCGGTGTCATCCTGGGGACGGATAAGAATGGCGTATTTTTGAATGTGCTTGCTGCAAATCTAGCTGTGAATTGTACAACTGGGGCCCAACTGCTGCCACTGAATGGGTGGGTGGGTGTGGGGCCCAATTTTTGGAAAAAAAGGGAGACTATGCTTGGAGTCACCTTGCGGTGTTTTACATGATTTTAGAATGGCGTGCCATGCCTATATCTGTGTGTCCTCCTCTTTTTCCTTGTCCAGCTGTTTTGTTTTCGCATGAGTATATGTCCTTGTCACTTTCCAATGTGTTTGAGTTGTTTGTCACCTTTTGGACACCTTTGAGGGTGTTTTCTAGGTGTTTTACTGTGTTTGTGATTGCCTGCCATTGTTTCCTATTGGCTCGAGTTCGGTTCGTCGAACGTTCGACGAGCCGAACTCGAACGGGAGGTCCGTTCGGCGAACCGACCTCGAGCCGAACCGGGACCGGTTCGCTCATCTCTACTCATTGCAATTTTCCTAAACTAACTGTTAATCCCTTTGTGGTTCCCTGAACAGAATAATTAATCCTATCACAGTTCCTTGAAGTTAACAGCTGATCAATTTGATGTTACTAGAAGTTAAGATTTGTTCCCATTGCGGTTCCCTGAAGTAAAAAAAAAAGCAGTTGCACTTCCCTGAATCTAAATGTTATGGCAGTTTCATGAAGCTAACTAGAGATTAGTGCTTCTCAATAAAGTTCCCATAAGCCAATATATATATTCCCATTTTTTTTAAGGCTAACTGTAGATCCCATTATGGTTCCCTGAAACTAACTGCTAATCTTATGGAAGTTCTCTGAAGCTAACATGTAATCTCATTGTGGTTCCCTCAAAATTAACCTATCATCACACTTCAGTATACTCCAAGCTAACAGCATCTTTTGAATGTTACAGGTAATTAGTAGCTATTCCCAATATAATATAGGTAACTGTTGTGCTTCTGATGAAATTCTCTGATGCTAATAGCTGTTCCCACTGAAGTTTCCTGAATCCAAAATTGGTTACTCTTAGAGATGAGCAATTTTATTCCCCCTTTCCTGGTCCAGTATCCATTTTGGACCAGCCTGACAATCATTCTTCACTTCTGTGTTCAAAATACTTGGTTGGGCATCCTGAGGGCCTCTCGTACGATGTTGTGTAGCCTAGTAAGCACCTGTGGCACCCAGGTAGACAAGCTTAAGATATAGTTCTCAGAAGTGAAAGCTGACTGATAAGGAGAGCCAGACCAAGGTGTTGTGAATCCAAATTTTCTTCTGACTTCCTATATTTTCCAAAGATAAGTGCTGATTCTTTTTTGGTTCAACAACTAACTTCAGAGCCCATTAAGATTCCCTAGTGGTCATAGATGTTCTCATTGCAGTACTCTAAACTGAACAGTTGACCCCATTACGGTTCCCTGCAGCTAAGTACTGATCCTATTGTGGTTCCCTGTAGCTAACTGCAGATCCCTGTAAAGTTCCCTGAAGTTTACAAAATGATCGCATTTCAGTTCTCTACAGCTCACAGATGATTCATTTGTAGTTCCTTGGAGATAATCCTTGAAGCTGGGGTAATAGCCTTCCCACTGCAGTACTTTAAAGCAAATCTAACCGTTCTACCAGATCCCTTTAAAGTTTCCTGAACTTCACAAATGATCCCATTACAGTTCTCTACAGCTCACAGATGAGCCATTTGTAGTTTCATAGAGATAATTCTTGAAGCTGAGGTAATAGCCGTTCCCATTGCAGTACCTTAAAGTCAATCTAACCATTGTACCAGTTTTGCTTCATTTTCTTATCTCTAAGTGAATCTGTTGTTAAAAAGGACAAATATGCTTTAAAATATCAATATCTTTATAAGTCCTATAAAATGTATATGATGAAATATTTACGCCACTGTACTGTAATAAATCCCCACATACTGTGTGACTAATGTTTTATCCACAAAAGTACAAAACCCTTCATGGACTTTAATGAACTGCCAGTCCCGCCCTGGTGCTAACATACCACAATGACTCCTCATATATAAGATGTAGTTATGATAAAGGTTTACTATGACTGTGCCGGAGACAATGACCGGTATTTGCGTTTGTCAAGAGGAAATATGTTTAAGGGACAGATAACTATTTTGTCTATTTATTTAATTTGAATTGCACACACATATTGCACGTAAGTGTCCCGTGTGCTTACACGACCTTGATATGAGAATAAAAGGGCTAACAGGTGCCTGTATATAAACTACGTCACAAAACATGGATACTAATAAATGATTTTGTGTATTGGATGTATACAACAGTAGTAAGTTACAACTATGTATTAATTTAAAGAGGTTGTCCGCTACTTTTACATTGATTGCCTGTCCTTAGGATAGATCATTAATGTCTGATTGGCCAGAGTCCGACACCCGGCACCTTCGCCGATCAGCTGCTTCTGACGTCGGTGGCGGCAGCTGGAAATGCTCAGTTCTGGAGTTACTCCCTCATCAGGCCGGACTCTGGACATCCGCCTCCTAATAATTTGAATGGGAGGTGGATGTGCAGTACCCGACGTTGGCCACTATCAGTTAACAGGGCAGCTCCAGAACTGAGCACTTCTGGCCACCTGCTGCTGCCGGCATCAAGAACAGCTGATCGGCGGGCGTGCGGGAGGACCGTGGCTAATCAGACATTGATGACCTATCCTAACGGGTACTTTGCACACTACGACATTGCAGCTGCGATGTCGGTGGGGTCAAATCGAAAGTGGTGCATATCCGGCGTCGCTGTCGACATCGGTGTGTGTAAATCCTTTATGATACGATTAACGAGCGCAAAAACATTTAAATCGTATCATCGGTGTAGCGTCGGTCATTTCCATAATGTGGCGGCAGCAACAGGTACGATGTTGTTCCTCGTTCCTGTGGCAGCACACATTGCTGTGTGAGAATCCGCAGGAGCAAGGAACATCTCCTTACCTGCGTCCTGCGGCTCACGTCGGCTATGCGAAAGGAAGGAGGTGGGCGAGATGTTTACGTCCCGCTCATCTCCGCCCCTCCGCTTCTATTCACCGCCTGCCGTGTGACGTCGCTGTGATGCCGCACGTCCCTCCCACTCCAGGAAGTGGATGTTCGCCGTCCACAGCGAGGTCGTATGGAAGGGTAAGTGCCGTGTGACAGCAAATAATCGTTTGTGCGACACGGTCAACAAATTGAACGTGTCGCACATACTTCCTAAGGGGGCGGGTCGCCGGCCAGAGCGACGTCGCAGGGCAGGTAAGTGCATGTGAAGCTGCCGTAGCGATAATGTTCGCTACGGCAGCTATCACAAGAAATCGCAGCTGCGACGGGGGCGGGGACTATCGCGCTCGGCATCGCTACCATCGACTTGCGATGTCGCAGCGTGCAAAGTACCCCTTAGGATAAACCATCAATGTAAAAGAAGGGGACAACCCTTTTTAATGCAATAAGGCAAATTGGAAGTTTCGCCTTGTTTTCCAATTGGGTTGTCATCCATTAGACTCAGGTTAGGATAAAACATCTGTGGTTGTCTATATTATGGGGGCACTGGTGCTTTGTTTATTATAGATCACTCTTGATGTCCTTATTATGGGGGTACAGTTGCGTTATTGTGTCAAGCTAGGTACGGGGAAGTACCAAGCATACGGCGAAAGGGAAGGGAAACTCTGTGTCTAGGGAAAGGGAATATGGTGACTTCTGACCGAACCTACAGCTGGTCCCTCACCACCCTAGATAGGTTCCGCACCTATGAGCCGAGACGGATACCTGACCCTTGGTCTAAGACTAAGGGCCGCTAAGGCCTGAAATGCGTAAGACGTTTTTTAATTACCCCCTGGATGTTCATCAAACCTATGTGGTTTTTAGTTTTTTTCTGAAATAAAAGTGGAATTTTAATTATTTATCTGGACGTGCTGCTGGATCGTATTCCTTCCATCCTGTTTCTACTCACTCCTGAACACGGAGCACACCTCCTTGCACCATCCCGAGCTGAGGAACTAAGGACATTCATTCAGGTGAGCTGAAAAAAATCCTTTTTGTTTCGATACCTGACCCTAGTTATACCTAATGCTGGGCCCTAAATAGGGAACGGATGGGATAAGCTCTTCGTCAACCCCGCTAACCACTAAAGAAGACACAAGAAGGACACAAGGGGGGAAAATGCATGAACTACTTATCCACAGTTATCCATGGGTTCAGCAGCGTTTTCAACAAGAATACAACAAATGAGTACAAGCCACCTGCTTGCAACCAAGGCTTGAAGGAACTGAAAATGTCACCAGCCCCAGTCCAGGGAAGTATTTAAACACTAAGACAATACTGATGATCAGCAGCTGGGTGGAAGTTGAGCTCCTGCTGGGTCCAAAAGGGGGAGAGATGAATCCAGCAGGAAATCTGCCTATACCAATGAATACTGACAGCAGAAACAATGGCAAGTCAGGAAGCATTCCGCACAGCCAGATGCTGTGACCTTCTATGGCCAGAGACCACATGACTAACTGTCACCCATTACACACCCGTGACATATTATAGGTTGACCGGGCTGTCTTTATTATGGAGCACTAGGACTGTGACTTTTTGTTTTATGGGGGAATTGTTGCTTTGTTTGTTGTGGGATTTCTGTAGCTGTCTTTATTATGGGGCGCTGTGACATTATTATGGGGTCAATATGAATGGAAAATGGCTTTCTTCACTGTACAGAAAGCAAAACCTCCGAATATCATCAGCCTGATTCATGGTTCCTGTATATACGATGACTCAGACATAGGAGAAGTATTTTTGCTATGGCTGACGGGCCATGAGCTGCTGTAATTCTGAACGAACAATACCCGGGGACGAGTCTTGCATGTCCTCTTAATTTTGTTTCAGAGGATCTAGTAGTTTTAAAGAAAATTCCTGCGCGGTGCGGAGCGTTTACAGGTGTCTGCCGAAATTATTCTTGGCTTTTACGCAACAGTAAGATTCTGTTTACTCATGAAGAGAACAAAGAGGCCCGGTTTCCTTTGTCATGACAGTCCGTCACAGTAATCTGTTGCCACATAAATCGAGACTTGGCATTGTGAAATCCGGCTTCCTGCGCTGGGCACAGCCAAATATTTCACGATCTTACCTTCAAAAAGGAAATACAGGTTTACGGTCAACCTCCCATGTAAGAGGAATAGAAACGAAAACCATCGAGAATTTCTACAATTAAAAAGAATTAAAAAATTTAGGCAAAATAATGGTAAAAAAAAATAAAATAACAAACAATATTTTTATATAAACCTCTTAAAGACCAGGTCAATTTTGGCTTTTTTTAGTTTTTAATTTTAGGAACCAAAACTGTATTTATTTTTTATGAACACAGCTTGTTTTTTGTAGGATAATAATAATTAATTTTAATAATAATTTTATTCATTTATATAGCGCTATTAATTCCTCAGCACTTTACATACATTGGCAACACTGTCCCCATTGGGGCTCACAATCTAGAGTCCCTATCAGTATGTCTTTGGAGTGTGTAGGATGAGTGTGTTTATTTTTGGTATCATTTTGTGATACATGCAACTTACTAATTAAAGTTTATTAACTTTTATGGAGTGGAAGAGTAAAATATCAATTCTGCTGCTGTTTTTTTTACATAGTAAATATTAGACTCGTCACATTCAAGCATTTTTCTTTATTCCAATTAGAAGAATTATGAGGATACTAAAGGTATATACCGTATTTTTCGGATTATAAGATTATAAAAAGATTCGTAGTCAAATGAGGGGTGCGTTTTATAATGCAAATGTAGCTTACCGGGAGGTGGAGAATGGGCGCTGTGCTGGCTGCGGGGTGCTGGGCTGGCTGCGTTGAGGGCTGTGCTGGTTGCGCTGGTGGCTGTGTGAAGCAGGGTGT
The DNA here is from genome assembly GCF_048569485.1 of Anomaloglossus baeobatrachus. NCBI lineage: Eukaryota > Metazoa > Chordata > Amphibia > Anura > Aromobatidae > Anomaloglossus > Anomaloglossus baeobatrachus. The sequence continues at coordinate 28,676,752 of NC_134354.1, read as the reverse complement.
GTGGCGGGTGAGATGCTCTGTCGGCAGTGCGGGGCGGGGATGGCTGCGGTGGTGGCTGTGTGAAGCAGGGTGGTGCAGCAGGTGAGATGCTCTGTCGGCAGTGCGGGGCTGGGATGGCTGCAGTGGGGGCTGTGGAAAGCAGGGCGGTTCTGCAAGCGAGATGCTATGTTGGCGGTGCTAGGCTGTGTTGGCTGCGGTGGCGGTTGTGTGGAGCAGGGTGGTGCGGCAGGTGAGATGCTCTGTCAGCGATGTGGGACTGTGCTGGCTGCGGTGGGGGTTGTGTGCAGCAGGGCGGGTTTCAGCGGTGTGGGGTTGAAATATTGGCAAAAATAGTCAGCGCTTGCGCAAATGGAGCTCTCGGCTTAAGATATCATCTGCACAAGCGCCGCCTCTGGCACATTGTTCTCCCAGGAGTGGACTTAAGGAAAATGGAGCCCAGAGGTGGCGCATGCACAGATGAGATCTCGGCTTGTCATTGAGCCAAGAGCTCCATCTGCACACACGCCGACTCCAAGTGCCATTTCTTTGAAGCCTGCACTGCAGACAGCGCATTTATGACACCTGCTGTGGGGGCTGTGCTGGCTGCGGGCGCCATGCTGGCTGTGTGGAGCAGTGCGATGGTCCAGACAGCCAGCATGGTGCCCGCAACCAGCACATCCCCCAAAGCAGCTCCAGCACTGCCCCTGCCTCCTGTGACTCCGCACCACCACCATTACCACCCTCCTTCTAGTAAGACACTGCCGGGGTATAAGACAGACCCCCTCTTTCTTTTTTTTTTAACGAAAAACATAAAAACAAACCTAAAACAATTACTTAATTGCATTTTTTTTCTCGTTTCTCAGGACATTACATTTAAAAGTGTATGATTGCATTCAAAACTACAACTCATGCCACAAACTAACAATGTGAAAATTTGAGAAAACAATAAAAAAGTTATGGCTCTTGAAAGAAGGGGAAGAAAAAAAATGAGATCACAGCAGGTATCAAAACTGTTGTTCTTATATACAATTTTGATAAATGAGATCCTGTATGGGCAGATTGAGAAGGCAGATACGTAGACGACATCTTTTTCCATTCAGCCAGTATAAAGGTTGTTGTAAAAATATGGCTTACCACTATTAGGGGGGTAGACAATATAGGTATAAAAATTGCTTTTAGAAGGAAAAAAACATCCATGGCCATTAGCTTATCTTTGACCTCTACAGAATCTAAAAAAAATACTTAAAAATATCAAAATGGGATTTAAAAAAACACATTAAAAGAAAAAAAATCTGCTGAATGCTGATTGGTTGCCAGATTTAGATTTTATTTTGTTGAGAAGATGTAAGTTTAATAGAAAGAAACAAACTGTAAAGATGTCAACCGATAGTCGTCATGGTAACACAGTAACAAAACACATACCATAAATGCAAGAAAAGGACTGTGACGCGCGACATTTGTTCTAAGGAAGATTAAGAGATTGTGACATATAAGAAATAAAGCTCAATGAATAAACATAATGAGATATTTATAAATAGTTAAAGAGAAACTCAATTCACAAAACAAAGGGCCAAATGCGAAACAAAACAAAAGAAAACAACCAAAAAACCTCTAGACTTAAATACACTGGCAGTTAAAGAGGATTTATAGTTAAAATATGATAAAAGACTACCAGAGGGTAGTGGACCCAATTACTGTATTTTTGAGATCATAAGATGCACTTTTCCTTCCAAAAATTGGGGAGGATAATGAGGGGTGCATCTTATAATGCAAATGTTGCTTACTGGGGGTGGTGGAGAGGGGTCGCAGGAACAATGCTGTGGGCCCTGTGCTGGGGCTGTGGACCACGGGCGTTGTGCCTGGGCTGGGCTGTACTTTGCTGTTGGCACTGTGCTGGGGCTGCAGGCACTGTGCTGGGGCTGCGGGTACTGTGCTGGGGCTGTGGGCACCATCCTGAAACTGTCAGTGGTGCGGACTTCAAATAATGGTGCCCGGAGTTGGCGCATGTGCAGATCGAGCTCTCGGCTCAAGATCTCATCTGCGTACGCTCCCCCTCTGGTCCATTGTTTTCCCAGCAGGGGAAAATGGCATCCAGAGGTATCGTGTGCGCAGATATGATCTTGAGCCAAGAGCACCATCTGCGAACACGCCAACTCCGGGCATCATTTCTTTGAAGCCCGCACCGCTGACAGTTTCTCGAAGTTGACGGCCTCACTGCACCCAGAGCGAGCATCAGGGACATCTGCTGCACCATCTGCAACATCTCCCTACTTCCCCACTGCTACTGCCTCCTGGGACCCTGCTCCACCACCTCTGTCATCCACTCCTGATAAGACAGCACTGGATTGTAAGACTGATAACCTTTTTTTTAGTTTTTTTTCATCTAAATTTGTGGTGCGTCTTATAAGCTGAAAAATACGGTATGTACACCCTATTAGGTATATTAAAGGTGGGTCATCGGTTATCTTGGCTAGAGAAGAGAACAGTAAGGACTTGCTCACTCGAGTGTATAATATGTACTCGCTCCATTGTTATACTAAAGGCCGCTTTACACGCTGCAATCTCGTTCGTTCTCGTTTGTGTGATCTCAAGCGATCTCGTTGGGGTCACGGAATTTGTGACGCACATCCGGCCGCATTAGCGATGCCATTGCGTGTGACACCTATGAGCGATTTTGCATCGTCGCAAAAACGTGCAAAATCGCTCATCGGTGACATGGGGGTCCATTCTCGAATATCGCTGCTGGAGTAACGATGTAGTTCGTCGTTCCTGCGGCAGCACACATCGCTCCATGTGACACCGCAGGAACGAGGAACCTCTCCTTACCTGCATCCCGCCCGCAATGCGGAAGGAAGGAGGTGGGCGGGATGTTCGTCCCGCTCATCTCCGCACCTCCGCTTCTATTGAGCGGCGGTTCAGTGACGCTGCTGTGACGTCGCTGTGAAACTGAAGGAACCGCCCCCTTAGAAAGGAGGCGGTTCGCCGGTCACAGCGACATCGCAGGGCAGGTACAGTGCCTACAAGTAGTATTCAACCCCCTGCAGATTTAGCAGGTTTACACATTCGGAATTAACTTGGCATTGTGACATTTGGACTGTAGATCAGCCTGGAAGTGTGAAATGCACTGCAGCAAAAAAGAATGTTATTTATTTATTTATTTTTTTTTTAAATTGTGAAAAGTTTATTCAGAGGGTCATTTATTATTCAACCCCTCAAACCACCAGAATTCTGTTTGGTTTCCCTAAAGTATTAAGAAGTATTTCAGGCACAAAGAACAATGAGCTTCACATGTTTGGATTAATTATCTCTTTTTCCAGCCTTTTCTGACTAATTAAGACCCTCCCCAAACTTGTCAACAGCACTCATACTTGGTCAACATGGGAAAGACAAAGGAGCATTCCAAGGCCATCAGAGACAAGATCGTGGAGGGTCACAAGGCTGGCAAGGGGTACAAAACCCTTTCCAAGGAGTTGGGCCTACCTGTCTCCACTGTTGGGAGCATCATCCGGAAGTGGAAGGCTTATGGAACTACTGTTAGCCTTCCACGGCCTGGACAGCCTTTGAAAGTTTCCACCCGTGCCGAGGCCAGACTTGTCCGAAGAGTCAAGGCTAACCCAAGGACAACAAGGAAGGAGCTCTGGGAAGATCTCATGGCAGTGGTGACATTGGTTTCAGTCAACACCATAAGTAACGTACTCCACCGCAATGGTCTCCGTTCCAGACGAGCCCGTAAGGTACCTTTACTTTCAAAGTGTCATGTCAAGGCTCGTCTACAGTTTGCTCATGATCACTTGGAGGACTCTGAGACAGACTGGTTCAAGGTTCTCTGGTCTGATAAAACCAAGATCGAGATCTTTGGTGCCAACCACAAACGTGACGTTTGGAGACTGGATGGCACTGCATACGACCCCAAGAATACCATCCCTACAGTCAAGCATGGTGGTGGCAGCATCATGCTGTGGGGATGTTTCTCAGCCAAGGGGCCTGGCCATCTGGTCCGTATCCATGGGAAGATGGATAGCACGGCCTACCTGGAGATTTTGGCCAAGAACCTCCGCTCCTCCATCAAGGATCTTAAGATGGGTCGTCATTTCATCTTCCAACAAGACAACGACCCAAAGCACACAGCCAAGAAAACCAAGGCCTGGTTCAAGAGGGAAAAAATCAAGGTGTTGCAGTGGCCTAGTCAGTCTCCTGACCTTAACCCAATTGAAAACTTATGGAAGGAGCTCAAGATTAAAGTCCACATGAGACACCCAAAGAACCTAGATAACTTGGAGAAGATCTGCATGGAGGAGTGGGCCAAGATAACTCCAGAGACCTGTGCCAGCCTGATCAGGTCTTATAAATGACGATTATTAGCTGTAATTGCAAACAAGGGTTATTCCACAAAATATTAAACCTAGGGGTTGAATAATAATTGACCCACACTTTTATGTTGAAAATTTATTAAAATTTAACTGAGCAACATAACTTGTTGATTTGTAAGATTTATGCATCTGTTAATAAATCCTGCTCTTGTTTGAAGTTTGCAGGCTCTAACTTATTTGCATCTTATCAAACCTGCTAAATCTGCAGGGGGTTGAATACTACTTGTAGGCACTGTAAGTAGTGTGATGGGTCCGCGTGATGTTGTGCACCACGGGCAGCGATTTGCCCTGGTCGCACAACTGATGGGGGCGGGAACCCACGCTAGCGATATCGGTCACGATATCGCAGCGTGTAAAGCAACCTTAACTGGGGCAGTGCCATTCTGTGTTTTTTTTGTCGATAAATATTAGAATTATATCCCTTTTCCAATTTCAAACATTAAGAAATAAAAAAAATATATAAATAAGAAATTAAAAAAAATTGTATCACAGAGCCTGATCTTTGCAAATTTAAGGATAATCAACCTGCGTGCAAAACACTGAAAATCAAATAAAAAAATCAAAATGGCAGAACTGTTTTTGTGTACCCCAAAATGACACCAATAAAAGGAATACTCATCATGCATGAAACAAGCACTACAGCGGGCTATTAGTCTAAAAGAATGGTGACAATGCTGCAAATAACCTGAGTGATGTCACCGCTCATCGCTGCTGCTCAATCTTTGCTTGAAGCTCACAGCGGTCGATCATGTACTGTGGCCGCTTGCTGTGACTTCAGATGTAGTAGAGCTGGAATTATCGTGGAACCTAATGTGGATTACGTCGGACCTGGGTGCTTTTGGGGTTAGTAAATTGGTGAAAGAGGGTGTGCTTTTGGCATTTATTTCAAATATAGGATTTTTTTGCCGTTTGTGATTATTTCTTTTCTCTTACAGCTTAGTAAATGAGGGGGTCTCAGAAATGCCTCCCATTACTAATCTAGGGCATAGTGGCAGCTGTGGGCTGTCATTAACCCCTTATTACCTCAATTGGCATCGCACCACAGCAATCGAGAACAATCGAGTAAAGTTCCGGGATTGTTATATCTAATGGATGTGGCAATCCTGGGCGGCTTCAGGCTGCTATTTTTAGGCTGGGGGAGGCCGAATAAGCATGAGCCTCCCCAGCCTGATACCAGCCCCTAGCTGTCCTGTCAGGCTTTATCATAGCTGGGTATCAAAATTGGGGGACTGCACGCCGTTTTTAAATATACTTAAATAATTTAAAAAAAACAAACTGCATGCGGTTCTTCTTATTTTGAGGCATAGCCAAGATAAGCGCATGGCTGGGGGCTACAGCCAATAACCGTATGCTGTATCTGTGCTGGGTATCATAATATGGAGGACTTGTTTATTTTTATGCCACTATGTAGACCCACAGACAGGGTCTGTGATCGCAAGCAGTCAGTCACTGTCACACAGGCTGGGGGCACGTCGACTGCAACCAATCACAGATGCCAAGAAGAATGAGTGACCTGGAAACAGTCACAGCTCTGCCGGAGACTCGGTAAGTACAGTGTGCTTGCTCCTGTCCCCCTATCCCTTCTACCACAATTTTTAAGCACAGAATTCTGGTCCCCATAGACTTATATGGGGACCGGTGTTTGTACAGATATCCAAAATCAATTCTGGGCTGGAGCCGTTTGTGTTTTATTTAAGTCTGGTTAGTCCCGTTGACCCTCGATATCTAGCGAGTTCACTATGTCAGGAGCGGAAACCAGATTGTAAAGGAACCATTAGGTGTCACGGCAGTGTCGGGCTCTGTTCCCATTGCAGAGCCTGACAGGCAACCTGATGTCTCCTAGTTGTTCAGCCGGAGCTGGGCATCAGCTGTCTCATGTTTGCTGTTCCTTTTTCCTGCAGGAGTTAAATCCTGCTCACCTGGGGAACTCTGCTAGGAGCTCAGGTTGCTAATTACTAATCACAGCTGTCTCCTTCCTATATAAGATTCTGGATCCTTCTACTCAGTGCCGATGATAGCTCCAGCTTGTGCAGTGTTTCCGGTCTATTGTGGTGATCCAATTTTGGTGATCTGTTGTGTGGCTATTGTGCGGTGTGGAAGTTTCCCGAATGTCTGTTTACTTCCTCCTTGTTATGTTATTTTCCCCTGTGCACATATAGTCGCTCCCTTGTGTTTGATTGCCATGTGTACGAGTTTTGGGTTTTCCCCTGTTCGTGTTTAGTTGTGGGGTTTGTGACTACGGTCTCATCTGACAACTTGAATGGGGGAGGGGAGTTACACCAGGGCTTGGACAGGTGTTAGGGTTACGCTGGCAACTCAGACCTCACTACCATCAAGTGTACCTCTGAGCTAAGGGACAACGCAGGGTCCCCAGTCTGAGGGTCTGCCTAGGTGTCCCTGTTCAGTCATCCCATCCCTGTGACATCAGCACAGGAGAAAAGGAAGGAAGATAAGCTGAGAACATTAGAAAGATTGATAATTTTGTAAAGACTGATTAATTAAATTAAAAAAAGTTTCGTGGATCTGTAAGGGACCTCACTTGGGTTATGTTACAATTGTATGTCTACAACCTGCAGATGATCACTAGGTAATTTCTAAGAAAATTACCAGCCTGAGACCCTTGCACGTGCACAAGGATTGTGGCTAGTGCAATCCCTCAAAGCAAAATCCCCAACATACATGGACTAATCCCGTTAATGAGGACCAGTCAGATGTTGCAGAGAATATTCGGTAAAACCACTGAGGAGCAGACAGGAGGTGGACATTTCACTGACGTCTCAGTGACTAAACAATCACTCCGTCTACTAAACATGGCTACTGTAATTATAGGATAAGTAACCACGTTCCTTAGTTATTCTCTTCTGTTCATTTTGGTTTAGCACTGTTGAGCTCTTTTCTTAGACATGTTTCCAAGAGAGCTGTGTGACAGCCAAGGTGGAGGCCAAAATGGTCACAAATGTTGTCACCCGAGTGTCCCGGAGACAGATATCTTAGGTCATGTGTTCAGTCTTGCATACTATACATAGACTACACAACACAATCCACGGCCCGGAGCCTAATAGCTCACATACTAATGTAATTTGTGTATGAATATATCTTGTATGGGGAAATGTATTTCTTTACATTTCCTTGAAGGGACCAAACCGTTATCGGCTGCTTATGTCCGCTAAGTCTCCTATCGAAAAGCCTGTGCCGAATAGCGTAGTAGTTTACTTAGTCCAATAAATCTGAAGTCCTTAGTTTGACTCTCCTTATAAAGTACATATGGTAATGAATCATGTTATAGAGTATGCAAATTAGATCCCTCCCTGAAAAAAGAGAATTATCTCACTAGTGTTAAGGAAGGTCATCAATCTGGATGTTAATTGACAAACATAGGAACCAAAAGGCACACAATTATAGAGAGACTTCGGCATTGACTGATGTTTAGGGTGATTAGCACCAAAGGCTTATGAACCCCAGCGACATTCTCTTTTATTGGGAGCTTCCCAAATGTTTGGGTAGAGTTGGTAAATACCATGTTTCCCAAAAAATAAAACAAGGTTTTATATAGTTTTTTGCTCCGAAGTAAAAGCTACGTCTTACTTTCGGGGAAGGTCTTATTTTTGGGGAAACACAGCTTACATTTTATTCTCAATGAACTGCTAAGTTTACCCCCAAAAGAATTCAGACACCCCCCAAAAGAATCAGACTTACCAGACCCCTAAGAATTATAATTGGCGAGTGGATGGGCTCTCACATACAAATCTGCATTGTTGTCAGGTTTCTGTGCGACACCCCCCCCATTGATTGGAAGCAGTATCACTCACACAGAGTTAGTGAGAACAGAGTGATCCTGTGTGTGAGAGCGGAACGGCGAGGGACCTGACAGCATTTCAGATCTCTGTGTGAGAGCCCATCCACTGTTGTCACTTGTCAGCTGTAATTGTTTAAGGTCTGGAGAATGCAATTTTATGGGAGAGTGCAATTTTATGGGTTGCTGTCTGCTTTCTTTTGGGGCTGTCTTCTCTCTTTTAAGGGTGTCTTCTCTTTTTAATGAAGTGTCCTGCAGTATTCTTTAACTTTTTTAACTGTTTGGACACTTCATTATTGAGCCACAACTAGGGTTTATTTTTGGAGTAGGGCTTATATTTTAGGCATGATCCAAAAAGTTTGAAAATTCCTGCTAGGGCTTATTTTTAGTGTAGGTATTATTTTTAGGGAAAAATGGCATATTCCAGTTAACAGGCATCTGACATAATTATTGATGAAGCTTTTCAAACAAGACAACATCTATATGTCAATAGTTTGCAAAAAAATTTTTTAAATAAACTCTATTTGCATAATAATTAAAAATTAAGGGATTACCACATGATTGTGCCATCTTACGAGGAACAGAAAGAGAGTGATGAGGCCATGGACTTGGAACTCCTTGCCCCAGATGGAGTAGTCTGCTTGTCTAGCGTATTTTTATTCTTGTGGGTCCCGGTTTCCCTTTTAAAGAGTTTTAGCCACTACTTTTACATTGGTGTCTTATCCTTAGGGCGGCTTTGCACGTTGCGACATTACACGTGCGATGTCGATGGGGTCAAATCGAAAGTGACGCACATCCGGCATCGCAGTCGATATCGCAACGTGCAAATCATTTTTTGATACGATGAACGAGCGCAAAAGCGTCGTTATCATATCATCGCTGCAGCCTCCGACATTTCCATAATGCCGGTGCAGCGACAGGTGCGATGTTGTTCCTCGCTCCTGCGGCAGCACACATCGCTGTGTGTAAAGCCGCAGGAGCGAGGAACTTCAACTTACCTGCCTCCGGCTGCAATGAGAAGGACGGAGGTGGGCGGGATGTTTACATCCTGCTCATCTCCGCCCCTCCGCTTCAATTGGCCGCCTGCCGTGTGACGTCGCTGTGACGCCGCACGACCCGCCCTCTTAGGAAGGAGGCGGGTCGTCGGCCAGAGGGACGTCGCACGGCAGGTATGTGCGTGTGAAACTGCCGTAGCGATAATAATCGCTACGGCAGCTTTCACTAGATATTGCACGTGCGACGGGGGCATGACTATCGCTGCAGCATCGGTAACACATTGTTACCGATGTCGCAGCGTGCAAAGCCCGCCTTAGGATAGGTCATCAATTTCTGAGAAAAAGACTGACGGCACTCCCAAAATGCAGTCTGAACAGGTGCAAAACTGAACTTGACATATAATATCAAAAAAGACTGTTGCACTCTGAAATTCTAAAGCATGCAAACAATGAATGCAAGAATACAGATATGCATTACTGCTAAGGAAATCTAGAAAAAAATTGAAATATTTAGCATACAAAAATGGCCATTTCTATATCTGCCCAGTAGCCACGTCAAGGCATAACTTGTAAACTGGAAACCTACACTGAACTGAAGCCTCTCTCTGGGTTACAAACCTCCATGTGTATGGGCATGTTTGGGCATGTAGGAATCTGCTTCTTTTTTCTAGATTATGAAGTCATGCCCTCTGACTGTGCACCCCTCCCCTATTAGCCACAGGTGATTTTATTCTCTAGTGGCAGATTCCTACATGCTCATGCACATGGAGGTTTGTAACCCAAGAGAGAGGCTTCAGGTTCCCAGTATACAAGATATAATAATAATAATAATGTTTTATTTCTATAGCGCCAACATATTCCGCAGCGCTTTACAATTAAGAGGGGACATGTATATAGATATGCCTTGACGTGGCTACTGAGCAGATATAGAAATGGCCATTTTTGTATACAAAATATCTAATTTTTTCCTAGATTTCCTTAAGCAGTAATGCAGATCTATATTCTTGAATTCCTTGTTTGCGTGCTTTAGCATTTTAGAGTGCAACTGTCTTTTTTTGTTATCAATCTCTGATCGGCAGGGGTCTGACACCCGTCACCCTCACCAACCAGCTGTCCTCGGTACAGCCGGTGGCAGCAGGCAGCTGGAAATGTTCAGTTCCGGAGCTGCCCTGCTTTCTGATAACAGCTGGGTACCTCACAGCCACCTCCTATTGATTTGAATGGGAGGCGGGTGTTCAGTACCCGGCCACTATCAGAAGATGGAGCAGCTTCGGGACTGAGTATATCTGGTTGTCTGCTTCCACCACTAGCACAGACAACAGCTGATCGGAGGGGATGCTGGGTGTGAGACCCAGGCTGATCAGACATTGAGAACCTATCCTATGGATAGGCCATCAGTGGAAAAGTAGTGGACAACCCCTTTAACATAATCACATTTTTGTGTCTTCTCATGTGGTAGAGGGACGTTGGACAACCACGTTCCAAGGTCTTGGCTGCAACTGGTTCTTCTGTCGTGTCCTTTGTGATTGCATAACCCAACACCATGGGACTTCGTTATGTTCTTGACTTGGTCACTTTTTTAAGTGTCCAGTTAGCACTAAAACTACACGGATATGACCTCCCAATACCTGAATTTCCACTTCGAAAACCAGACTTCCCCAGTGTCCTGGTCGACTGACGTCAAAACGGGCGTCCACAAGTATCGAATGCTCATAATTATCATCCATACACAATAAGGTACAGTAATTTCCAGAACAGCTATTTATAGCACTGAACTGTTGCCAGATAAACCGTACGTGCCCTTGCTAGTTTATTTGGAGTGACAGTGTGAAGTATTTACCCTGAAGTCATTGTCTTGATTTACTACAAGTCAAAGTACAAGGTGAATATGCCGCAAATGTTTATTCTTCCGCTACACGGAAGCAGAAATAAAGGGTCACCCCAGAATTAGAACAAAGGCTCTTTCTTTTCCCCCAGAAACAGCGTCCATCTTTTTCAGTGGTCATATGTGGTATTACAACTCATCCAGATTTAAACAAAAACTTCAACACCTAACACAGCCTATGGACAAGAGGGGCATTGTTTTTGGAAAATGAAGACCAACATTCCCTCTACAGTTCATTTCCCCCCCACACAGTATGATGTCTCCACAGTACATTCCCCCACACACAGTATGATGTCCCCACAGTACATTCCCCCCACACAGTATGATGTCTCCACAGTACATTCCCCCCACACACAGTATGATGTCCCCACAGTACATTCCCCTCACACACAGTATGATGTCTCCACAGTATATTCCCCCACACACAGTATGATGTCCCCACAGTACATTCCCCCCACACACAGTATGATGTCTCCACAGTACATTCCCCCACGCACAGTATGATGTCCCCACAGCACATTCCCCACACACAATATGATGTCCCCACAGTACATTCCCCCACACACAGTATGATATCCCCACAGAACATTCCCCACACACACAGTATGATATCTCCACAGTACATTCCCCCACACACAGTATGATGTCTCCACAGTACATTCCCCCACACACAGTATGATGTCTCCACAGTACATTCCCCCACACACAGTATGATGTCTCCACAGTACATTCCCCCACACACAGTATGATGTCCCCACAGTACATTCCCCACAAACAGTATGATGTCCCCACAGAAAATTCCCCACACACAGTATGATGTCCCCATAGAACATTCCTGCACACACAGTATGATGTCCCCCCTTTACATTCGCCCACACACAGTATGATGTCCCCCCTTTACATTCGCCCACACACAGTATGATGTCCCCACAGTACATTCCCCTCACACACAGTATGATGTCCCCACAGTAGATTCCCTCCACACACAGTATGATGTACAAACATTACATTTCACCCACACACAATATGATGTTCTCACAGTACCTTTACCTCACACATACAATGATGCCCCCAAAGTACATTCCACCACACACAGTATGATGTCCATACAGTACATTTTCCCCACAAAGTATGATGATATCTCAGTACATTCCTAACCCGACACAGTATGATGTCCCCACAGTACATTTTTCCCACAAAGAATGATGTCCCCACAGTACATTCCCCTCACACACAGTATGATGTCCCCACAGTACATTCCCCCCACACACAGTATGATGTCCCCACAGTACATTCCCCACACACAATATGATGTCCCCACAGTACATTCCCCACACACATAGTATGATGTCCCCACAGTACATTCCCCCCACACACAGTATGATGTCCCCACAGTACATTCCCCACACACATAGTATGATGTCCCCACAGTACATTCCCCCCACACACAGTATGATGTCCCCACAGTACATTCCCCACACACAATATGATGTCCCCACAGTACATTCCCCACACACATAGTATGATGTCCCCACAGTACATTCCCCCCACACACAGTATGATGTCCCCACAGTACATTCCCCACACACAATATGATGTCCCCACAGTACATTCCCCACACACATAGTATGATGTCCCCACAGTACATTCCCCCCACACACAGTATGATGTGCCCACAGTACATTCCCTCCACACACATAGTGCCTCCCACATATAATATGATGCCTCCCACACAGTATGATGTCCCATATTATGATGCCCTAAGATGATCCCCATATAATATGATGCCCTCAGTGGATCCCCCATACAGAATTATGCCCTGAAGTGCCCCCATCAGAAAATGTTTACTCAGTGCCAGAACAAGATGCCCCTGTGACAAGATACTTGTGCTTCACGCGTCAATTAACAGAGACCATAGTAATCCCAACAGATTGTAAAAGGATATGCAGCAGATGACTTTGAATAAATTTGCCTTGAGAAAGCAACAAATGCAAAAAACGTTCGTTGGGGTGTTTGGAGTGGATCCCAGATTACTCATAATATGAATAAGCATTAATCACACTTTCTCAGTTATCATTGTACATTTGCTTGTCCCCTTTGTTTGCAGTGGCACTATACTTGTGTATACTTGTATATATTGGCATTTTGCCTTGTTATTTGTGGGAGCAGACTGAATTGATACATATATGCATCCGAGAATATGCTTGCTATGTTGTCCATTTTCCAGTCACTAAATTCCCTTTTATAGATCTCATTTTTTAAATACATGTACATTTTGTAAATTTTATCTAATAAAACTAGATTTTAATGTCAATATTTGTGGGTGCTTTTTGAGCACATTATGCTTATTTGCAGGTCTAAATACTGGATTAATCCACAATTAGTGATGGGTGAACTCACAGATATCCGGGATCTAGGCCAGACGACGGTCCCCATATAAGTCTATGGGGACCAGACTTCGGGGTTAAAAATGGTGATAGTAGGGATAGGGGGATTTGAGCAAGTGAGCTATACTTACCGAGTCTCCGGTGTGACAGTTACTGCTTTTTGGCCACGCATTCACTTTTGGGGCCATTCATTTATTTTCATGCATATTCACTGCTTCCCTCACCCCCCAGCCATCCTAGCATCTGTGATTGGTTGCAGTCAGATGCGTCCCCAGCCTGTGTGACAGTGTCTGACTGCTTGAAATCACAGACCCTGTCTCGGGTCTATATCGTGGTATAAAAATAAATTAAAAAAATTGGTGTAGGGTCCCCCCTTATTATGATACCCAGCACAGATAAAGCATACGTCTACAGGCTGCAGTCCCCAGCGGTGCGCTTATCTTGGCTGTGTATCAAAATAAGAGGAACCCCATGTGGCTTTTTTAAAATTATTATTTAAATAAATAACTTTAAAAAATGGCATGCGGTACCTCTCAATTTTGATACCCAGCCATGATAAAGACCGACATCTGGGGGCTGGTATTCGCTGGCTGGGGAGAACCATGCTTATTGGGCCCCCCCAGCCTAAAAATAGCAGCTTGCAGCTGCCCGGGATTGTTGCATCCATTAGAAGAGTGAGTGGCCTGAAAGCAGTTACAGCCACACCAGAGACGCGGTATAGAGAAACCCGGATGCTTTTGAAACCACATGGATCCGGACTTTTACAGTCCGTGCCTGCCCATCACTATCCACGATGCAATAATCTTTGGATATTATTAGGGGGATATATATCATGATATCCCTAGCTGAAAAATATATATGCTATAAGAATATTTGTGTGGTTATAATATAGTGGATCCACCATACAGAATTATGCCCCTAACGTGCCACCATCAGATAATGTTTACTCACAATGCAGCACACAAACATAAAGCTCCACAGTTCCCTCCCCACAAGACGGGCACAAGCCTCAAGACTTGTTTTGTCCCCCCTTTTCCCAAATAGAAGGTATTCTGTCCCACCTAGGCCCCCAGAATTGCAAAATAGCTGTCATAAATCCACCACATTCTAGTAAGAATGAAATGACACTTATCATTCTGTCCCAGTCTATGCAGCAAAGCTGATAAGACAACAGGACTACAGGAAATCAACCTATTTTCTGCTCTGGAAATTTGTGAGAAACTTGCTAAATTTCAAGATGTTTTTAAGTCAATAGTCATGTAAAAATTACCACCAAAGGTCTCAAAATTTAATAATTTGTACCTTTTAGTTCTTGAATTACCTTCAGACCACTGTACAGTCTCCATAAACATCACATGACTCTCGAACGTTATTAATATTCAACTCAGTGTGTGCACAAAACACTTTGTATAACGCACAATGCGTCTGTGTGACCCATTATCACGTCACGTCTTGATCTGTCGTCTTCACACAAAGGCGGCATCTTAGCTCCGTCAATCTCCGCGGCATTCTCAGGTTGACGTCGTCAACGTATTTATGTTTTGATGTTAGAAAAATTCCAGTTTGGGGTCAGTGGCGACAAAAAGAAATTGACATTCGATTGTAAAGCAAACAGGTGTGTTCCAAAAGAATTTGCAACATATTTTTTCTTAGCCCGCTCCTATTTGTTGTAAAATAGTTATTGTCTCAAGCAGAGTCTTGGGCCCCAACATTAGTGACCTTATGAGAAGCGATGACAGCCGGGGGAGGATCCCCAGATCTACTGTCCTAGAGAGGAACGTAACCGAGAAAATGTAAATTCCAAAAAATTACAAAAGAATTCAAAAATGACAACCACATGCCAAAATGTATAAAGTGACAGTGCTATTAATATACCATTAACTGTACGCATTGAGATACAGAATAGCACTGACGGATTTACAACAACCCCAGAACAAAACCAGACGACCACCCTGATGTTTTTGGCCTCTTTTAAGCCCTAATTAGAGATTAGTCCGTGCCTATGAGACTGTCAAGTTCTGGGCAGGAGACCCAAGGAGAGTCCGTTTCGCCAATTTTACACCTTTGAACAAGGATTTAGCCTCACAGGACTTAAGAAAAATAAATATTCTCATACAGCCACTCTAGTTCCAAATATTTTGACAAATAACAGAGCAAAGACAGAATAAACAATATATACAGCGCCCAGATAATACAAGCAATGCCAAGATAAATAGTGTATACAGTCACCAGACAAATAACGCTTCACATCCTCAAGAGAAGTAATTATATCCATTGGCATCACCCTCGACCTTGAAGTTTTGCAAGTGAAACTGCAGTGCTGTGTTCTTGGAAACTGAGTGTTTAGCTATGGGTAACTTTGACTAGAACCTGGAGGGTCTTTCAATCATTTTTAGGCAATTTTTTGTCCATTTTTTTTAGAGGAAATCTGTGGGAAAACTCAAAGGGAACCTGTCAACAGATTTTGTCCTTCTAAACTAAAACAAGCACCTTAAGCAGCACCTGTGCTGCATTCTATAACGGTGCACATTACCCCCTGATGCCCCTGTAGACCCCAAAAATACCTTTCTAAAATCTCCCGCCCTGTCTGTAAATTGTCCAGTCTGGTTCAATCGGCGTCCTAATCTGCGCCTCCTGTCCCTCCTTTCGCTGTCATCCTGTACTGATTGACGTGGATGATGTTTTGGACGCCATCCATATAAGCAGGCAACATCTCCATATTCTCGGCTCGCGCAGGTGCACTTTGCCCTTCCCTGTTGTGAGCAGAACCAAAAACATAGGTGCAGCTGTGCGAACCGGCGAGTTCTCTTCACAGGCGCGACATTTTACCTGGCAATGTGGATAATGTCACCCGCTTTATCCACATTGCTGGGCAAAATCTTTAGCCTGTGCAGAGAACTCGCCGGTTCACGCTGGCGCACCTATGTTTTCAGCTCTGCCCACAACAGGACAGAACAAAGTGCGCCTGCGCAAGTCAGGAATATGGAGATTTTGCCGTGGAAGGTGTCCGAAACGTCATCCAAGTCAATCAGGACAGGAGGAGGACGAAAGGAGGGACAGGAGGCGCAGATTAGGACGCCCATGGAAGCAGTCAATTTACATACAGGGCGGGATATTTTATAAAAATATTTTTAGGATCTACAGGGGGGGTCAGGGTGTAACGTGCACCTTTATAGAATGCAGCACAGGCGCTGCTTAAGGTGCTAGTTTTCGTTTAGAAGACCAAAATCTGGTAACAGGTTCCCTTTAAGTTTTCTAACGGATTTCCTCTGAAAAAAGGCACAAACATTGCCTAAAAGCGAATGAAAAACTCGTCCGATCCTAGTCAAAGTTAACCAACTTTGTGTTAATGTTTTCTGTTCCACTTTAAGTTTTGTAAAAAAAAAAAAAATGCCTGTCAAAAAAAATATGCATGTCACAACTTTGAAGGGGCTTCTGATGGAATCAGCTCCGAACGGGCCGCTAATCAGAATGTTGCAAGAAAATGTCCGGAGCCTACGGCTCACCCCAGCGGGTTTCGAGAGTTGTGCAGCTAAAGAAGCTGTTGGGGCACAGAAGCGGACAAAGTTGTGAGGAAGAGGGGGAATACAGACATAAACCAGGCAGGTTGAAGACGAATTCCAAGATAATAAGGAACAGGTCGAGACAGAGTACCCCAGAAACAGAAGAATCAAAACCGTGAGGAGTGAGCCCATGTCTGTGAAGAATAAACTGAAGAAGATTTGTTGGCAAGTGAACTCCGGTGTTGTGTGGGTTACTATTTGGTCTATGATGAGGACCGGCAGCGGGGTGATGGGCACTGGTCTGCATGAACCAGTAAGTGTCGTGCACCCCACCCGAAGTCACACCCGTACACGGAGTCTCCTTGGTGAAGGAGCACGGCGCCCATTCAGCCCATGTCTGTGCCTTCATTCATAGACACCCAACAGTCTTTTATATGTTCTATCCGTGCTTTTCACAGATCGATCAAGACACTTAGTATATTCTGGGTGTAAGGTGTTATATACTGTTTGTATAGAGTCTAGTGCAAGGGTACAAGGGAAATACAGGTTTGCTAAAGAGTTCTTGTATTACGTCATACACGTAAGTGCACAAAACATGAAGGGTTAAACTGTTGCAGGGTGCAGAGGCTGGCAACAAATTAAGCAGGAATGGATCCTCAAAGTTCAGCAGAAGTCTCAAGGTATAACTTAGTCTCTCTTAGGCTAGTTTCACACTTGCGCTATTTTGACGCAAATGGAATCCGTCACTAATGTAGTACAGTTCATTTATTTACAGTGGAAGCGCGTTACTATGGTGCGCGTGTGTGTCATGCAGTACCCGCTTGTGTCCACACGGTGTCGCGCTTCCACTGTAAATAAATGAACTGTACTACATTAGTGACGGATTCCGTTTGCGTCAAAATAGCGCAAGTGTGAGTGGGCCATTACTGTACTTGTAAGTGTCCATGGCAGAGCAGAAGGGTTCTCTGTGGACACGAGTTCCAGGGATCCAAAGCAGAGGATGTCAGAAAAGTAGTCCTTCCAAAGACGTCAGGAGACCAGGTTACAGGTAGACTGCAGACAGGATTCAGAAGCACTGGTCCATCAGCTGAGGCGGCTTAAAAGGAACCTGTCACCAGATTTGGGCCCTATAAGCTGTGGCCACCACCAGTGGGCTCTTATATACAACATTCTAGCATGCGGTATATAAGAGCCCAGGCCGCTGTGTACAACATAAAAAACACTTTATAATTCTCACCTAAACTGGTCGCTGCGGTGGATGTGGCTCAGATGGGCATCTTCGTCCTCCGGTGCCGGCGCCGTCCCTTTTGGCCATCTTTGTCGCCACTTCTGTCATCCTTCTGAAGCCGTGGATGCATGACGCATCCGACGTCATCCACACTCGCCGGCATTCAGGTCTTGCGCAGGCGCAATTTGATCTGCCCTGCCTTTTACGCGCCGCAGTGGGAGAATGGAGACACCCATCTGACCAGACTGCACCGCACTGACCGTTTAGGTAAGTTTTATAAAGTGATTTTTATGTTCTACACAGCGGCCTGAGCTCTTATATACAGCATGTTAGAATACTATATTTAAGAGCTCGGTGGTGGTGGCCGCTGCTTATAGTCGCCAAATCTGGTGACAGGATCCCTTTAAGGGTGAAGAACTCCATTTAGCCCACACCAATCTGATCTATTATCAATATTTGACCGAAAACACAATTTCTAAATGTCAAATAGGTAATGCCAATCTGGCTTAGGCGGACGTTTAGACCCCAATATCCGGTCACTTCCTTTTGCTGGTAGTAGTTATCATTAGCGCTATTTTGCTTTAGTATGGACTAGCTGCTCTACGCTAAACTGAAATATTATGTCACCTATATTTTTGGCATTACAACAATGTATAACATAATTCATATCAGAATTACAGGGGTTTTTTTAGGACTCTTTTGAGGAAAAGCCAGAGGCGAGAACATTAATGAAAAATATACAACATGGAACCCAACTAGTTTGCATGTAACCTCGGACTTTTCTGAGAATGCAGATGGACCTGTAAACAGGATGAGCCTATGAATAGAATTATGAAAATTTGGAGCACAAGAGTCATAAAGTGCAATAAATGTTTTATTAAGTGCTACACACCAACGATGTATATAAAAGCGGAAAAAAAAAAACAGGACTGAAAAATAGCAGCACTGATAATTGTTACACAGTTGTTATGAAAATCCAATAGAATCAGTAACATATTGGTGACCACAGCTCTTTAAGGGAAATTATGATGATACACCTTGGGCTGGAAATGAGAGTATATACCAGGTATAAAGATAATAGCATTTCATTAAATACTCCATATAATAACCCAAGGGAGCCCCTGGGTATTACCCATATCAAAGGTCAGACCATTGAGGATTTAAAGTGGCAAGTGCTCACTAAAGTGGCCAGTGCAGATAAAGTGACCAGTGCATATGTCCTATTTTAAGGGAAAGAAAGCTCCGCTATCACCCACCGACGTACGTTTCGCTTGTTCGGATGTTGTGTATCCAAACCGGATTCCTTAGGGAGGGAGAAGAGCAGCGCCAATGTATAACAATTCATATCATTACAATTTTTTTTTAGAACTCTTTTGAGGAAGAGCCAGAGGGGAGAACATTAATGAAAAATATACAACATGGAGCCCAACTAGTTTGCATGTAAACCTTGGACTTTTCTGAGAATGCAGATGGACCTGTAAACAGGATGAGACTATGAATAGAATTATGTGTGACCCACTCGGGGGCATAGCAAAATTTAGCTCATTTCTTTTTAGCTAAAACACTGAAAAAAATGTGCCTTAAAGGCCCCCATATGTGACATTGCCTATTGATTTACTCAGGCTGCCGTCAAGAATGACATCTGTTAATATTCTTGTCTGAGAACAACAAGGAGTGTCTTTCGCTGGAGGAACCTGTTTTTGCATTAGACTCCTCTTTAATTTCAAAGGCCACATTTGAAGGCCTTATTTCCCCTTTAGAAAGTAAATAATTTTGCAGATCACAGCTTTAAATCAATGAGATTGTGTGGAGTGGACAGTCACTTTAAAGGGGTTTTCAACTTGTAAAAAAATTGTCCGCCAATATATAAAATAAAATCTCTGAACTCAGTGATAAATTTAATAGTGATGTGCGTTGTTGACTTGACATCACCTCTGCAGCCAAAATATGAGCAGCACTGGCTCTGGACCTGGGGAGGGTGAGTACTATAAGATTTTGTTATTTTACATAGGTGCCATCATTTGGGGACCACTTTTTTTTTTTTTTTTTTTAAAAAAGTGGAAAACCCCTTTAAGGTTTAGGCTTCCTATACAGCCCCTATGGCTATTGCCACACTGAGTTTTGGACAAACTTTGCCGACTGACATGATGGCGTTGAGCTCTGTTCACATTGCAGATTCTAACACTACGCGGATGGTTTTTCTGGTGTCTGGGATCCACACATTCAGACTCGTGTGTCAACCTGCTGTTTGTTGATTCATAGGCAGGCTAGTGTGAGTTAATCTCTGCTAGTCTGCTTCTTTGGCTCCTTTGATCATATGTTGTGGGGAAGCCAATCACATCGGCTCACCTCCTATTTATGCTGGATGAAATCTTCTACCCATGCCAGCTTTAGGTTATTCTGTGTTGATCTATGACTTTTGGTGTCTCAGATTTTCTAGTAAAAGTGTTGCTGTTTGCTTGGAGTGGTTATTGCGTTTACCTCTGTTGTCTCGTTGCCTCCTTCCTGCCCTTGTTTTCTTCTTATTGTCTTATACATCTGTGTGTGCGTGCTGAGTGACAGAGTTTTGGTTTCCCTTGTCTGTCTATTTCTGCAGGTTTCATCTCATTCCTGTCCCATCCTTTCTTGTAGGAGGGGGTATCAGATCAGTACTCGTCAGGAAGGAAACTCAGGTATCTCCACCATCAGGAGTACCCCTGAGATTAAGGATAGCTTAGTGCCCCTTAGTTTGAGGGTCAGCGTAGGAGCCCCGATTTCCTGCTATCCCATAGTTATCCTGTCAGTTATAGACTTTTTCTATCCACATACTTATATACTTCCATAAATCTTGTAAAAACTTCATGTTGTACCATTGATGAATAGGTTTAGTCAAGGTTAGTCAAAAGCTTCGAGCAGCGGAGTGAAAGGTTTGGTTGACATTTCTTTTTGGTCAAGAATCTACCATTTCACTTGCTTGGAAAGTGATTGAGTATCGGGAGATATGCCATCCCTTTATGGTTGGCAGGAATCTGACTTTTTGGTACATTACTGAGAATCAAGTATCACTGACCTAAAAAGAGTGGTCTACCGGTGAAAATACTCAATAGATCAACAGATCTGCTCACTAATAATGTATTTGTATGGCTCGATTTGTAGATCAGTAGATATAGAGCATATCTTTATGCTATTCCACATTGATGACCTCCACTTTTGGCATTCAGGTGGTAACGTGAGTAGTTGATAGTAACTTCTCTTCGAAGACTTGACGTCAACTTTTCAAATTCAGCTAATTTTGAAAAATTGAGACCTTTGAAGGGATTATAGAGAAAACCTGTTTGGGATTTATTGTGAAAAAGTTCCCACCGAATGTGTCTACCGAGCATGAGAATCTGGACTTGGTTGAGGTTGGTGTGGACTGAATGGAGTAGTAACAAACACCACTTGTAGCAAATCTACTACTGCACAGGTGGGTCCTTGAGAAAATTGTTCGTCCATTGTACCCCAAGTACGTAGACTAGACACCACTGTCATAAATCTCATCTGCATGAGTGTTTCCTGAAGATGAAAAGACCAAAGTTATATGTGAAAAAACATGTTATTCTTGTCTATTGTCACTCAAAGAGACAAACTGAACAATAACGGGGAGGGGGTAGAAGTCTCATGACTGTCATCTGGAATATGAAAAATGCGTGTAATTCATCACAGGTGTTGCTATTTTTTCCATATACAATCAAATTACTGTTATTTGTAGTGTTAGTTTACATGTATGTCAAAGTTTAGAAAGACAAAAAAAACAGTGGGTTTCAACCTTGTCAGTGCCCGGACTAAACTTTCAGGACATACTAGGCGCTCTGACCCTCAGCCCCGTCTGACCTCATTCCAGTCTGGACCTCCAGCATTTCATCCCCAGCCCAATCTCACTAGTCTTCAGCTAAGTTCTTCTGGCACTGACCCATGGCCCTATCTGACCAAAGCTCTTACTAGGTCCTTCTGGCTGTGACCCTCAACCTCAACTGAGTTTAGTCCAGTTCAGTTGACCTGGCTTTGTCTGTCGATGTAACAGTCCGATTCTCTTGCCTTTGACCCATAGTCTTTTCTGGCACTGTTCCATTTCTGTAATACTGGCTCTGACTCAAAGTTCTGCCTGACTTCACCCCACTCTGGTCCTCTTGCCTATAAACCACTACTTTGATAAACTATTTTCCAGTCCTCTCGGCTTTGACTTATTGCTCTGTATAAGCCTCCAGCCGGATTCTTGGCTCTAGTTTTCCTCATGGTTGCTGCATCTGGGTGCCAATCTGGGATTATTCTGTGCACTCCAATTAAGGATCAGTCTGCAACAAAAACTCAAAAACTTTACCTCCTTGTGAGGATAAAAGGTGAAATCTAAGGGATCCCTTAGGATTTGCACACAACTTTAACATGTGCCAAAGAAGTTGCAGTCTTGAGTTTAACCTTTTTTGTTCAGAGATATAATATTTATGGATGATCGAATACCTCAAATATTCGGCTTCGCGAATATTTGCCGAATAGGTCGTCGCTATTCAACTATTCGCGAATATTCGATGCTCAATGTAAGTCTATGAGAAACCCGAATAACAACTATTCGGAACTATTCGGGCTTCCCATAGACTTAAATTGCTCAACGAATATTCGCATAGCGGCGACCTATTCATTGGATATTCGCGAAGCCGAATATTTTAGGTATTTAGGAATCTCTTGTTGTCTTATCCTGTGTGCATGCTGTTTGACAGAGTTTTGGTTTTACTTTGTTTCTTTTTATATGTGGGTTTTATCACTCTTCTGTTCCATTCTCCCCTGGGGGGAGGGAGAATCAGATCAGGACTGGTCAGGAGTGGGGTCAGGAGGAGACTCAGGCCTCTCCACTATCAGGAGTATCCCTGAGATTAACAATAGCATAGGCACCCCCTAGCTTGCGGGACAGATTAGGTGCCCCGGTTCCTCGCTATCCCATAATTATCACAACAAGAACAATCA
This sequence comes from Anomaloglossus baeobatrachus, assembly GCF_048569485.1. NCBI lineage: Eukaryota > Metazoa > Chordata > Amphibia > Anura > Aromobatidae > Anomaloglossus > Anomaloglossus baeobatrachus. Next base: position 28,653,635 of record NC_134354.1, on the reverse strand, counting down.
CTTTTTCTGTGTGCTAGCTTGGTTACCTCTATATAGATATATTTTTGGGCATAGTATTATTATTATTTATTATTATTATTTATTATTATAGCGCCATTTATTCCATGGCGCTTTACAAGTGAGAGAGGGTATACGTACAACAATCATTAACAGTACAAGACAGACTGGTATAGGAGGAGAGAGGACCCTGCCCACGAGGGCTCACAGTCTACAGGGGATGGGTGATGGTACAATAGGTGAGGACAGAGCTGGTTGTGCAGTGGTCTACTGGACTGAGGGCTATTGTAGGTTGTAGGCTTGTTGGAAGAGGTGGGTCTTGAGGTTCCTCTTGAAGCTTTCCACGGTGGTGGAGAGTCTGATCTGCTGAGGTAGAGCGTTCCAGAGTATGGGGGAGGCACGGGAGAAATCTTGTACGCGATTGTGGGAAGAGAAGATAAGAGGGGAGCAGAGAAGGAGATCTTGTGAGGATCTGAGGTTGCGTGCAGGTAGGTACCGGGAGACTAGGTCACAGATGTAGGGAGGAGACAGGTTGTGCATGGCTTTGTATGTCATGCTTACTGTTTTGAACTGAGTCGTTGGGCGATGGGAAGCCAGTGAAGGGATTGGCAGAGGCTGGGGAGTAGCGAGGGGAGAGGTGGATTAAGTGGGCCGCAGAGTTTAGGATAGATTGGAGGGATGCAAGAGTGTTGGCAGGGAGGCCAGAGAGCAGGAGGTTGCAGTAGTCGTGTATAGTATGACCTCACTTGTCAAGCTGGGCTGATTTTGAGAATTTTGAGACCTTTGAAGGGTTATACAGAAAGACTGATGACTATGTCTACAGTGTATGATTTATTGTGAAAACCTTCCAACCAAATATTTCCATAAGTATGAGAATCTAGACTTGTTGAGGTCGGTGTGGACTGAATGGAGTAATAACAAATACCACTTGTAGAAAATCTTCTACAGCACAGGTGGGACCTTGAGAAAATTGTCCACCTATTGTACCGCAAGTACGTAGACTAGACACCACCACTATCGTAAATCTCCTTGAATTGTCCAGCCATTGTACCCCGAGTACATAGACTAGACACCACGGTCATACGTCTCATTTGCATGAGTGTTTCCTGAGGATAAAAAACATGTTATTCTTTCTTATTGTCACTCAGAGAGAACAATTGAACAATAACGGGAGGGGGTAAAGGTCTCATGATTGTCATTTGGAATATGAAAAATGCATGTAATTCATCACAGGTGCTTTCATACCTCTATACACAGCATAAATCACTATTGTTTTTGTAGTGTTAGTTTACATGTATATAAAAGATTAGAGAGACAAAAAAATTCAGCGGGTTTCATCCTGTGCAGTGATCATATTGAAGTAATAGCCGATGTTTGGCCTACATTTTTCAGGACAAACTAAGAGCTTTGACCCTCAGCTCTGCCCATGGCCAAAACTGGCCATAGTCTTGTTAGATCCTCCTGGCTTTGACCCACAGCCCTATATGACATTACTATCCATTCAGTTGACTGGGCACTGACCTCCAGCTCAGTCTGAATATGCATTAGTCCCAGTTTCCTGGTTTTGACCCACGATCTTCTCTAGTTATGCACCAATTCTGTCCTTTTGGCTCTTAAAACAAGGATTAAAAGTGGAAAAACTGTGCCAATAAAGAGTTAATTCCAAAATAAGAGCAATGCGGGATGGTTTTATTCTACGCGTTTCGGAGATAACCCATCTTCTTCATCAGATAATCCACCATTTCCTGATGAAGGAGAGGGGTTATCTCTGAAACGCGTATTTTAAACCACCCTGCATTGCTCTTATTTTGGAATTAACTCTTTATTGGCACAGTAGTGCAGAGGTTTTTCCACGTTTTATCCTTTTTTTCTTGCTTCCGCCTTTGGCACGTGGAGTCTGCAGCAGCTGATACATGCTTTAATACTGGTTGAGTGGTTTTTATTAACTCTTAGGGGTACTTTACACGCTGCGACATCGCTGGCATCGGCTAGCGATGCCGAGCGCGATAGTACCCGCCCCCATTGCACATGCGATATCTTGTGATTGCTGCCGTAGTGAACATTATCACTACGGCAGCTTTACACGCACATACCTGGTCGGCGACGTTGCTGTGACCGCCGAACAATCCCTCCTTCAAGGGGGAGGGACGTTCGGCGTCACCGCAACGTCACTGCGGTGTCACTAAGTGGCCGGCCAATAGAAGCGGAGTGGCAGAGATGAGCGGGTTGTAACATCCCGCCCACCTTCTCCCTTTCGCATTGCCAGTGGAGGCAGGTAAGGAGATGTTTGTCGTTCCTGCGGTGTCACACATAGCGATGTATGCTGCCGCAGGAACGACAAACAACATTGTACCTGCAGCAGGAGCGACATTATGAAAATGAACGACGTGACACAGATCAGCGATTTTTGACTGTTTTGCGCTCGTTCATCGTCGCTCCTAGGATTTACACATTGCGATGTCGCTACTGGCGCCGGATGTGCGTCACTAACGACATGACGCCAAAGATATTTCAGTAGCGATGTTGCAACGTGTAAAGTACCCCTTACTGTTGTTATCATGGCAAGACCCTATATGTGCTTTTATATCCACAGTTTTTTTTACTTTTGGCTCTTAGCCACAGTAATGTCTGACTTCACTTCAGTCTCACCCACTACAACTGCATCTCAATAAATTAGAATGTCCTCAAAAATGTAATTTATTTCAGTAATTCAATACAAAAACATAAATGTTTATTTCTGTTAATGTTGATGATTATGGCTTACAGCAAATGGAAACCCAAAAATAATTATCTCAGAAAATTAGAATAATTACCACAAAACACCTGCAAAGGCTTCCTAAGCGTTTAAAATGGTCCCTTAGTCTGGTTCAGTTGTCTACACAATCATTGGGAAGACTGCACACTTGACAGATGTCCAGAAGGCACCAAGTCTTTCAGGAGGGCCAGCATCCCAGAGCATGCTCTTCATGTTGGCGTCGAGGCTATCCCTCTCCTCTTTGTTTGGGATCTGCTGCTGGGCTACCCATTGCTTCATTTGTCTCAAACCTTCATCGTTATCTTGAGCAAGCGCTCACTCTTCTTTAGTCTGCCCCAGTGATTTAGTTAGTACACACGCCTCTCCACTTGACAAAGCTGCCACAACCGGGGCATGAAATTTAAAAAAATTGTGAGTCTCTTCTTTTTCCAAAGCTTCATCATGGCCCCTGAGAGAACTTCAACAGTTACTCTCGACAGTCCATCTGAATTAGCATTTTCAACAGCAGCACAATACCGGGTACTGAAGTCGAACTTCGCTAGGAGGGCCACCCACCACTGTTCTAGGGCTCCCAATTTGGCATTCTCTAAGCGAGCCAGGGTTTTTTTTATCTGTTCAGACCTGCATCTTGGTCCCTGTCAGGAAGCCCGTGAACTTTTGGGTCATTGCCCACACCAGAGCTCCAGATGGAAGGAACTGTAGTTATGGGAAATTATTTCCGTGTCCCGTAGGGACTGGCTTGCATATGCTATCACCCTTTCCTGGCCATCTTGCTCTTGTGACAGGATGGCTCCCAGACCATGAGGGTTAGTCGAAATCCGCCTAGGTTAATATCGGTGCCGTTGTCAGAGCATCTTACAGAGCCTGGAAGGTCTCATCTTGTTTCTTTGGCACTCCAGCCATTTCCTGCTGTTACTCATTCAGGAAGCCTACTAGCTTGACGAAGTCCTTCATGAAGCTACGGTAATACCCGGCTAGCCCTAGGAAGGCTTTTAGTTCTCTCAAGGTTTCAGGGGGTTGGCCACTGCTGGATAGCAGCCACCTTCTCTTGGAACGGTAATACTCCATCTTGTGAGACACTGTGGTCTAGGTACTCGATGACACTTCTTTGTTTTCACCTTCAGATTGTGAGCCCATAAGCGGCCAAGTACCTGTCCCAGATGGTCAAGATTTTCTTGAAATGGGTTGGAATAGATGATGAGGTTGTCCATATAAATGAGGGTGGCTTCAAAGTTCAAGTCCTCCAAACACTTCTCCATCAGCCGTTGAATGGTACCTCGAGCATTGGACAGGCTGAACGGCATCCGATTAAACTCATACAGTCCCATTGGGAGGATAAATGAGGTCTTCTCTTTGTCTCTTGCCATGACTTTTACCTGCCAGTACCCAGTCACCAGGTCGAGCATAGAGAAGTATTTAGCTTTCACCAATGCAGTCAGAGACTCCTCAATTCGGGGCAGAGGGTAAGAGTCAAGAACCAAGCAAGCATTGAGTTTCCTATAGTCCACGCAGAACCTCACAGACCCATCTTTTTTCTTGACAAAGACCACTGGTGCCACCCAGGGACTCTGACTCGCTTGCACTACCCCTGACTCGAACATCTATCCCAGCAGTGTCTTCACCTCCTGGCACAGCTTGGGAGGAATCTGTCGGTAACGTTCTCAGATTTGACATGCGTCCCCCGTAGGGATCTCGTGAGTGATGGACTCAGTTTACCCGAAGTCTTCGGCATGGCATAGCATAGCATCTCTACTATCGCCTGCACGCACTCAGGACCGAGGGACTTCTTGTCTACCCCATCTCATCCAGGATCACTCGCCCACTCCATTTTGGGGACAGCTTCTCTTCAGTGCCCTCTGAAACTTCCAGAGTCCATTCTTTGTCTTCCACTGGTGACAGAGACACCTCCTTTCTTCTCACCACCTCACCTCGATGCAGATACACATGGGCTAACTGCACCCCCGCTGGTAGGGAGAGGAGACTTATCTGGGACCCACATTCACAGATTGCAATGAGACTTATCCTTGGTGAACCACAACTAGGGACCGGGCTATCACCACCTCCTGGCCAGTTCTTACTGCGCTTACAATGTCCCCAATCAGCACATTCCAGACAGAAGACGTCCTCTCTCCTGCGGAATCTACTCCGGTTCTGGCATTCAGTCCCCACAGGTTGCCTGGCGGGGTAGTACAATCGTGGTGGTCCTAGATGTCGGTGGGTCATGAAGGGTAAGGCTGGTAAGGATATTGCGGAGCTAAGTAAGTGGCTTTGATGACTAAGAGATTACTCATCTCATGTTCCATCCGGATCAGCTTCTCCTGTACGTTCATCAGGGAGATTTGTAGGTTCTGCATCATTTGTATGATGGCCACTTCCTGGGTGGGGCCTCTGCTAGGGCTGGTGGTATGGTAGCATAAGACTCCAGAAGCATAGACCTCTTCCTTCCTTCTGGCCACTGCCTCTGCCAGAATCTTCTGGAACAAGAGGGTTGCGTCCACCCAGACATGTTCCTACAGGTTTCGCTGTAAGGAGGTGTTATAAAGTCCCACTATGAACTGTTCTCAGAGAATCCTGTTCACAAACCCTAAACCTGAAGCTCCATCTTCTTCTTTCTTCTGCATCTCAGCCATCACCTCTTGTAGCGCTGTCACATATTGGGAGACATCTTCCACCTCCTGGTGTAGCCTAGAGAAAAACCTAACCCGGAGGTGCCCCGCACTTGTGGCGTCTCCATAGTTCTCTCCTAAGAAGGTTACTAATTCCTTCAGAGTTCTTTGAGTATTCTCCGGTTGTAGGCAGACGGCTTCCCTTTCCAGAGTGGTCAAGGCGATTTCTACGTCCAGATCAGGGCCAATACTATAGTCTTTCAGTTCACCTTGAAGGTGGGACACCCAATCCAACAGCAGCATTTTTTTACCGTCAACCTTGGGTAGAACACTAATATAGTGCCTATTGGAAGGGTCCTTGCAGAGGTTCGACAATTGCCCGCAGCAGCTTCAACAACATTAACGTCAGCTTTAACTGCAACATTCCCCGGTGGCTATCTGTGGCCTCTATCTTGGTAACCTTAACCCTGCTCGCAGCGCCACTTGAATTGATGACCGAGGGACCACCGCGGTGCAGAGTGTTATGGTACCAGATGAGTTTACAGACAGAACAGGGTATTTTATTGCAGGGAAATGACATGTAAGGGCTAGTGAACAACAGGGAAAAGGGTATTTTATAACAGGGGATAATACACTACAACTGTCGCCTCAAGTATCACAATGGATAACAGTAGAGACAACTGCAGAAAATGTATACTTATAATTTACTAATCTCTTTTCTAACCTATCTGGCCTTTGCTAACGGGAGCGTGCGGACACCGCACTCTAACTATGGAGGCCTACACTAAAAATTAAACAATGCGTACAAGTTCAAACTCACAGTACCGTCTTGTGTTACAAAGTCCGTTGATTCGCATTTTTCTTGGGCTGAACGCAGGCTGCTTTTATTGTTTTGGGTCACGGGGTAGCTGGGCTCATCCAGGCGACGTCTTCTGAGTCGGTTAACAACTGAGCAATACTCTGGATATTCTCCTCTGGCAACATCCCACATTTCTCTCTGCATCTGTGGTACTACCACTTCCTGAATCTCCCTCAGACAGAATTTCTGTCCTCACAGATCCTTTCCATCACTTTTTCTGTCCGGGCTAATCCAAACACAGTCTCCAGGAGGGGATGCGTGAGCCAATCTAACTCACACCTGGAACAGAGGCTGTTGTTCCCTTAGTTATCAAAATTATCTATTTCTGTGCTTTCTAGCACCTGCATATTACTCTTCCTTCTATTCCAATACATATGATCATAATACATGTATAACATGCATAGCTCACACTTTAAAGTTGTCCCAAAACACACATTATGCAATACACTTTAATACAACACTTAGTAGGAGTGGGGGCATCCTGATATCCTCTTACACAGGTAAGTGCATATACATATAAAACAAGCACTTTTGCTATGTTAGCCATGTAATCTCATAAACAGATATATACAGTGCCTTACGAAAGTATTCGGCCCCCTTGAATTTTTCAACCTTCTCCCACATTCCAGGCTTCAAACATAAAGATAAAAATGTTAATGTTCTGGTGAATCAACAACAAGTGACACAATTGTGAAATTGAACGAAATTCATTGATTAATTTAAACTTTTGTAATAAAGAATAAACTGAAAATTGGTGCGTGCAATATTATTCATCCCCTTTACTTTTAGTGCGGTAAACTCACTCCAGAAGTTCATTGAGGATCTCTGAATGATCCAATGTTGTCCTAAATGACTGATGATGATAAATATAAGCCCCTGTGTGTAATCAAGTCTCCGTATAAATGCACCTGCTCTGTGATAGTCTCAGTGTTCTGTGTAAAGCGCAGAGAGCATCATGAAGACCAAGGAACACAACAGGCAGGTCTGTGATACTGTTGTGGAGAAGCTTAAAGCCGGATTTGGTTACAAAAAGATTTCCACAACTTTAAACATCACAAGGAGCACTGTGCAAGCGATCATATTGAAATGGAAGGAGCATCATACCACTGCAAATCTACTAAGACCCGGCCGCCCATCCAAACTATCATCTCACACAAGGAGAAGACTGATCAGAGATGCAGCCAAGAGGCCCATGATCACTCTGGATGATCTGCAGAGATCTACAGCTGAGGTGGGAGAGTCTGTCCATAGGACAACAATCAGTCATACACTGCACAAATCTGGCCTTAATGGAAAAGTGGCAAGAAGAAAGCCATTTCTCAAAGATATCCATAAAAAGTGTCGTTTAAAGTTTGCCACAAGCCACCTGGGATACACCAAACATGTGGAAGAAGGTGCTCTGGTCAGATGAAAACAAAATCAAACTATTTGGGCACAATGCCAAACGATATATTTGGCGTAAAAGCAACACAGCTCATCACCCTAAACACACCTTCCCCACTGTCAAACATGGTGGTGGCAGCATCATGGTTTGGGCCTGCTTTTCTTCAGCAGGGACAGGGATGTTGGCTAAAATTGATGGGAAGATGGATGGAGCCAAATACAGGACCATTCTTGAAGAAAACATGTTGGAGTCTGCAAAAGACCTGAGACTGGGACGGAGATTTGTCTTCCAATAAGACAATGATCCCAAACATAAAGCAAAATCTACAATGGAATGGTTCACAAATAAACGTATCCAGGTGTTAGAATGGCCAAGTCACAGTCCAGACCTGAACCCAATCGAGAATCTGTGCAAAGAGCTGAAAACTGCTGTTCACAAACGCCTCCATCCAACCTCACTCAGCTCCAGCTGTTTACAAAGGAAGAATGGGCGAGAATTTCAGTCTCTCCATGTGCAAAACTGATAGAGACATACCCCAAGAGACTACAGCTGTAATCGCAGCAAAAGGTGGCGCTACAAAGTATTAACTTAACGGGGATGAATAATATTGCACGCCCCAATTTTCAGTTTATTATTTTTTAAAAAGTTTAAAATAAGCAATAAATTTTGTTCAACTTCACAATTGTGTCCCACTTGTTGTTGATTCTTCACCAGAACATTAACATTTTATCTTTATGTTTGAAGCCTGAAATGTGGGAAAAGGTTGAACAATTCAAAGGGGCCGCATACTTTCGCAAGGCACTGTATTTAGGCTTAGTAGGACCTCACTTGTCATGCTGTGCCAATTTTGGGACTTTTGAGATCTTTGAAGGGTTATACAAAAATTTGGTTGACTAAGCCTACCATGTTCCATCGATGGAACACCTGTAGACATTTTCCAACATGACATAGACATTTTTAGCAATAGGGAGTTTTTTAGTTGAACCCGGTTCAACTAATATGTTGGGGACTTATTTGCAATTTATTCATGCTCCTTTTCACCTACTATCACCAGCTAAATATTTAGTTCCATCATGCCCATTTCCACTGGTGAGACGTATGCTATCACGGTAGCCAAAATGCCACATAACTTTTGCCCATACATGATGTGCAGAAGCAGAGTCACTTTGACATCTGGCATCTCAATCTTGCGGACGGACATAACCACCCTTGCTCAAGGCAAGATCTTCTGACTGACTTACATAATGGGAGCAGTGATGGTCCCTTCCATTATTACATACTAATAAAGCTGGATTGCTGTAGCTTCCTCATCACGAGATAACATATGCAAATAAAGAAGGAGGGGGATAGAGGAACACGCCAAAAAGTCATATTCTATGACACTTTACATTCGGAACTATTGTAGATTATACATTATAATAAGCACGATGAATAAAAAACAATACATTATGCATGTATTATGCAGAGGGAGCGAGATACATTGGGACCCCATTCATACAGATCAATAATACGGTGGTGGCTGCACAAGGTTGTAAAATGGGTATGCTGCTCAATTCTTTTAGGTTGGAGTGGGAAACCAAAATAAGGTCATAAGCCTCTTAAGAACAAAAAGTTTTCAGGGTAGGTTGTTAAGGTGGAGGGAAGGAGATATGTATGAAAATGTGAGGAGGTCATTAGGATGATAAAACTATATCATGACTATGAAAGTGTATAGGCGGTGAATAGCGTGCTGGGAGAAATCCAAAATATGGAGGAAGTAATAAAGTGGTGGAGCGAAATCCTGACTATGAAAGGATGGAAGGGATCATTACCATAGTGGAGCAAAGTCCTGGTTATGTGAGGCTATAAGAGGTCATTAGGATGGTGGAGTGAAGTCCTGGTTATGAGACGATAGAAGAGGTCATTAGGATGGTGGAGCCAAAGTCCTGGTTATGAGACGATAGAAGAGGTCATTAGGATGGTGGAATGAAGTCCTGGAAATGAAACAATAGATAAGGTCATTAGGCTGGTGGAGTGAACTCCTGTTTATGAGAGGATAGAAAAGGTCATTAGGATGGTGAAGTCCTGGTTATGAGAGGATAGAAGAGGTCATTAGGTTGGTGGCGTGAAGTCTTGGTTATGAGAGGATAGAAGAGGTCATTAGGATAGTGGAGCGAAGTCCTGGTTACGAGAGGATAGAAGAGGTCATTAGGATGTTGGAGCCAAAGTCCTGGTTATGAGAGGATAGAAAAGGTCATTAGGTTGGTGGCGTGAAGTCCTGGTTAAGAGGGGATAGAAGAGGTCGTTGGGATGGTGGAGTGAAGTCCTGGTTATGAGAGGATAGAAGAGGTCATTAGGATGATGAAGCAAAGTCCTGATTATGAGAGGATAGAAGAGGTCATTAGGATGGTGGAGCCAAAGTCCTGGTTATGAGACGATAGAAGAGGTCATTAGGATGGTGGAATGAAGTCCTGGAAATGAGACAATAGATAAGGTCATTAGGATGGTGGAGTGAACTCCTGTTTATGAGAGGATAGAAAAGGTCATTAGGATGGGGGAGTGAAGTCCTGGTTATGAGAGGATAGAAGAGGTCATTAGGTTGGTGGTGTGAAGTCTTGGTTATGAGAGGATAGAAAAGGTCATTAGGTTGGTGGCGTGAAGTCTTGGTCATGAGAGGATAGAAGAGGTCATTGGGATGGTGGAGTGAAGTCCTAGAAAGGAGAGAATAGAAGCAGTCATTGGGATGGTAGAGAGAAGTTTTGGTTATGAGAATATAGAGCAGTTGGTTAGGGTCAGAAGAAGTCCTTGAAATGGACTATTGAGGAAGTGATTAGAGTCATGGGCAGAAGATGGCAATGTAGGGGGCGGATATATCATTGGTGGAATCTGTGTAGCCACATTTGGGCCCAAGAGGTTAGAAGGCCCAATTCTACCTACAAGGCAAGTGGAATTGTGCATTTTGATTAGTTATTGAATTGAAAAGGGCCCATGTACTGTTCTTGCACAGGGCCACTTTTCTGACTGTGTCCTTCAGTGGCTATGAGAGAGAGAAAAGGAATTGAATAGAGTCTTGGGAAGGAGTCGTGGCTATACTGGAAAGTAGACCTAGGTAGAAGACTATGGAGGAGTTGATTATAGTCTTGGGAAGGAGTCGTGGCTATACTGAAAAAAAGACCTAGGTATGAGACTATGGAGGAGTTGATTAGAGTCTTGGGAAGAAGTCGTGGGTATGAGAACGTGAGAAGATAAATAAGGTGGTGGAGAGATGTCTTGGTTAAATGAGTTCAATAAAGGTGATTAGAGTTGTAGAAAGAGGTCAAGTAGAGAGGGAGCAATTGGAAAAGTAGGGAGAAGTCCTGGCTATTAGAGTGCGGAGAACATGATTAGAATAGCAAAGGGAAATCCATGGTAAGAAAGGGTGGAGAGTGGCGAAAAGAAGACTAGGCTATAAGAATTACAGGTAGAGACTAGGGTGGTGGAAGAAAGTCCAGGCAATGAGAGCATGACAAGATGAGCAGAATGGTTGAGAGAAGTCTTGGGCATAAGAGTATAGAGGAGGTGATTTGAGGAATGAATAGATATCCCAGGTATGAGAGCATGAGAAGGATCTTTCAGTGGTAGAGACAAGTCATGGCTTCCTGAGCATGGAGGAGGTGAATAGAGTGATGGAGAAAAGTACTGGACATTAGAATACAGAGATGAAGTGTGTCGAGATGTTTTGGCTATCACAGTATGTGTCATGAGTAGGGAGAAGGTTGTTAGAGAGATGTATAAAAGCCCTTGCTATGAGAGTATGCAAGAGGTGACCAGAAGAGGTGACCAGAAGAGTTGACCAGAGTGATCGAAAGACCTGGCTATGAGACCACAAGAAGGTGATTACGGTGCTGGAGCCTAGTCCTAATTACACGAATGTGGAGGAGGTGAATAGAGTTACGGAGAGTTTGGATATGGAATGATGCGAAAGAGAAGACAATTGACCAAATGGGGAGTTTTGCTTTGTACATGGAGATAGGCAAATTGAAAAACTTTGCTCTTTTCTTGCACATTACATTGATATTGCAGCTCAATCATATTAATTTAAATAGAAGTGAGCTGTAGTTCCTGATTCAACCAATAGACCGGTGTGGCGCTGTTTCTGATGGAAAGCAGCCGAGTGTTTCTAATCTTGAACAACAGCTTTGTGGCTTTGTTTGTCACTTTGATTTCGATCTTCAGGTTTTCCTACTTTGACTTCTGCCTTTGTTCTTTACTTTCTGGCTCCACATTCTGCACCAATGATTCCATCCGCTGCAACCATCACCAATATAATATACCGTATACAGATACTTTGAAGATCACATGTTGTGAATTTACCTTAAGTTTTCTGTTTCGAGCAAAAACAAGAACTTACTTAACTATTACACCAAATTTGCCAAAAGTGGGCAGAAGGAAGTGAAGGTTTGATTTAATATGCCATAAATTATGGAAGAAATATATAGCTGGTGTAGCGTTCAGTCTGTTGCTCCCGACAGCCCAAGGTACAGTGGGTATGGAAAGTATTCAGACCCCTTTAAATTTTTCACTCATTGATTCATTGCAGCCATTTGGTAAATTCAATTGAGCATCTCTGGAGAGACCTGAAGATGGCGTCCACCAACGTTCACCATCCAACCTGACGGAACTGGAGAGGATCTGCAAGGAAGAATGGCCGAGGATCCCCAAATCCAGGATCCCAAGAAGACTCATGACTGTACCAGCTCAAAAGGAGGGTTCTTCTACTCAATACTGAGCAAAGGGTCTGAATACTTATGACCATGTGATATTTTAGTTTTTACTTGTTTAATAAATTTGCAAAATATTCTACATTTCTGGTTTTTTGGGGGATGGGGTGCAGAGTGTCCATTAATGAAACAAAATGAACTTTTTTGATATTACCAAATGGCTGCAATGAAACAAAAAGTGAAAAATTTAAAGGGGTCTGAATACTTTCCGTACCCACTGTACACCATATTTATAATGAGGTGAGAATCTCCTATTTAATGTTGTACATATTACCCCATCGGGCTTCTGTTTAACACTAGCATAATAAGCCATAGTCTTAGAAAATGGTACCTACGATGCTGGACATATTATTTCTACAAGGCCCGGCTCGGACTGGCCCACCAGGTAATCGGGAAATTCTCTGGTGGGCCCAACTACAGGTTTGGCACTGACAACAGTTGAAAGGTTCCTCCCCTTCCTACCCTAGCACAGATATGCACTACTCATATAATCTGCATCCACAGTGGCGCACTCCCTCCTTCTCCTGTTGTGCTCACTTAGGTGCTGGAGTCAGACTGACACCTATGCTGGAGAGGCGCCACTGACAGTAACACCTCTCCTGCACAGGTATCAGTCTGACTCCAACACCTGCGTGACCAGAGCAGAAGAAGGAGGGAGTGAGCCACTATGGATGCAGATCAGTAGAACAGTGCTGTACTAAATGACACCTCTCCTGCAGAGGTGTCAATCTGACCAGCTTCCATTGCCACATCACTCCCCCCCCCCCCTCAATGCAATGAGATCACATGGTGTAAGGCAGGGGGGGGGGATTACCATTGCAGTCTGCACCCTTAGGGTAGGGTCTTGGTGCGGCTGTGCTGTGATTGGTGCCGGGTCATTGCCCAATGCGGCAGCTGCCCAGTCCTCCTCCCTTTTCTACTGCTAATGTAGTCATGAAGAAGACTCCTTCATAGAGCTCAGAAGACTGTGAGGAGAAACAGATTTCATTTTGAAACATTATATTATGTGAAATTAATATTTGTAAAGGAATGGTGCATTTATATTCATCAGTTTTAGTGGAAGGGGACTTCGCTATATATGTTATATGTGGGGGAGTGGGAACTAGGCTATATGTGGGGGAGGGAGAACTAGGCTATATGTGAGGGAGGGGGAATGGGTATATGTGGGGGAGAGGGATTGGCTATATGTGGGGGAGGGGGAACTAGGCTATATGTGGGGGAGGGGGAATGGGTATATGTGGGGGAGAGGGATTGGCTATATGTGGGGGAGGGGGAACTAGGCTATATGTGGGGGAGGGGGAATGGGTATATGTGGGGGAGAGGGATTGGCTATATGTGGGGAGGGGGAACTAGGCTATATGTGGGGGAGGGGGAATGGGTATATGTGGGGGAGAGGGATTGGCTATATGTGGGGGAGGGGGAACTAGGCTATATGTGAGGGAGGGGGAATGGGTATATGTGGGGGAGAGGGATTGGCTATATGTAGGGGAGGGGGAACTAGGCTATATGTGGGGGAGGGGGAACTAGGCAATATGTGGGGGAGGGGGAACTAGGCTATACGTGAGGGAGGGGGAACTAGGCTATATGTGAAGGAGGGGGAACTAGGGTATATGTGAGGGAGGGGGAACTAAGCTATATGTTCTATATGAGAGGGAGGTGGCTTGGCTATAAGGGCTATATGTGGGGGACTTGATTATAAGTGCTATGTGTAGGGGAGAGGTACTAGGTTATATATGCTACATGTGAGGAATGAGTACTTAGCTATATATGCTGTATGTGGGGGCAGGGGGACTTGGCTACATGTGGGGGACTTTGCTATATATGCTATATGTGGGGAGGGGACTAGGTTATATATGCTACATGTGGGGGAGGGATACTTAGCTGTTTATGATGTATGTGGGGGGAGGGGGACTTGGCTACATATGATATATGTGGGAAACTACTCTATATATGCTATGTGTGTGGGGGAGGGCTAGGTTATATATGCTACATGTGGGGGAGGGGTACTTAGCTATTTATGATTTATGTGGGGGGAGGGGGACTTGGCTACATATAATATATGTGGGAGACTACTCTATATATGCTATGTGTGGGGGAGGAGGACTAGGTTATATATGCTACATGTGGGGGAGGGGTACTTAGCTATATATGCTGTATGTGGGGGGACGGAGACTTGGCTATAGAAAAAGGAAGATTTGTTATTCAGCTCACCACAACCAGGCGGATATTATCCCAGACTCATTTTCTTCAGCAATGCACGGACCACTCCGGGGGCGGGTTCCCAGGTGAATTGAAGACAGGATAAGTAAGAAGGTTTTGTCCAGCAGTTGCAAAAATAGAAAAATCCACTATCTTCTTCTTTAAAATTATCCACTTTAGTCAAGGATATTAAAAATGATTAAAAATAGATTCATAAGTCTCTTACACGCTTCAAGCTATTACTTGATCGTCACTGTCAGTCTTGGCCATGGCACCTTGATATAATCAACAGCAGGGGGGATGGTTGCAACAAACAGCTGCATCAGCTGAAAATTCTGATCCAGGCAGAACATCTTGTAGACGTGATGATCAGCCTCAGCAACATTACTGGGACCGGAGTTTTAATGAGCTGGACTGATGCTGCCTCATTTCTTTACCTGAAGACACCAATCACATACTTTATTATCTTGAAGTGTAATGTGAATTGTGTCCAGCATCTTTGTAAACATTGTCTTATGTGAATTGTGACATATCTTGTGTTATTATGATGGTAATGTGATGTGTAGTAATGTAGCATGCTATAATGTTTTCATGTATGACATTGTGCACTGTCCTGTTAGGGGTTTTGAGTTCTGCTGCGCCCAGACAGTGAGCAGGGTCAGAGACAGTTAGATGTTGGGACTAGCCCACAATGGGAGGGGTTAGCTCATAGGGAAAGAGACAGTTCCTTCTAGTTAGTAAAGACCAAGTGTGTGATAAATACAAATGTATAGTCTGCAAGTCATCAAGGCCACTTGCAGTGGGTGATTTCTGTCAGAAGGAGTCAAGATGGCGTGATCCTTGAGTGTTGACCAAGACATGGGACAAGAGACAAGAAGGAAGCTAGAGACCGGCCTTCAAATGGAGTGGCCCTGACAGGAGGGTCTGGAAAACAGGACTTTAGCAACAAATCCCCAAGCCTAAATGGTAATGAGTCAGAATGGACAAAGACGTGAACAAAGTTGGCTTTCCTGGACATAGTTTCCCCAAGCAACTGAGAGCACAAGGTTCTACTCTGACACTGGTGGCTACTCCCTTATCCCACTCCTTTATGAGGAGAAGTGATGTGGATTCTGAAGAGTCTGGGAGCACAAGGTTCTACTTTCGCACTACTGACTACCCCTTACTGCTCTCTTCTACGAGGAGTCGAGACGTGGATACGGAAGCATCTAGGAGAAGACACCAAGAGCCTTAGAAATGAAAATTGACGGTCACAAATTGGACAGTAGCGTTGGCCTGGGTTGTGCTCGGACTCACAGGACCAGTGAGAACAGAAGCACTCCAGATAGAACTAAACTGTCTGAATATGCTTTGTACTACGGTAACGTGCTGGAAGATGTTTGCCGGCTGACTCATGCTGTCTGTGGTTCAGGTAGCATGGATCAGAGACAGGCTCCATCGTTACAAGTTTTACTATGAAATGTTGCGGCCTTTCAGAGAAAATGTGTTTTGAAGAGGGAAGGAGAGACCGAAATGATTACGGTCGTCATCGAGACAGGTTCCACCAACAGTTCCAGAGAGTAGGACATTTTTTGAAAGCTGAAAAATGAGCTAAATTCATTAAGACGCACACGCTGATTTGCACACTGCGTTCTGCCTCACGTACATGAGATTGGAGGTTGGACAGGTAAAACGACTATATAGAGGAGCAGTAGGGTGGGCCCTGTCGAATCAATTCCACCTGTGGATTCTAAGTACCCCAATTCCAAACTGGACAAGGCTATGATGTAAATCCGGCACTACCTGCTGCTTACCTAGCACAAAGACACTCTTTGTCCATATGGCAGTATCAACGATGAAGACAACACGCTTACGGTCATACACTAATCCTTAAATGATGGTCTTCGTCACAAGCAAGAATGTAAAGTATTCCCATGTGAAATGTTAAACCTCATGGCACACATAGTGAGGAGATCAATCAGTCATCACCATACAGATAAGATCGTACAAACTCAACAGTAGTCCAAGAAATGATGCCTTCAAAATATTATATTGCCCTGGGGTAAGCCTTACACAAATAGTTATCAACTTGTTGGTCTTGTCCTTTATGTGGAGGTAAGCTTAGACGTAAGTTCTTCTTCACTTTTGCATTTATTGGATCCATATTTCCACTTGATGGTATTCTTGACAAAAAAGAAAATACAGGTAGAGATGAGTGAGTCTATTCAGAGGACTCTGGGCCAGCAGTCACGTCAGTAAACCATAGCTGCTGGATGGGAGTCCTCCGAACCTCTTCATCCTCAGTGCCTCTTCTGATTTTCAGGCCCAACGTGACGTCATCCTTGAGGCATAAAGAAGTATAACCTTCTGCCAGGCCTACTGATCAGAAGAGTTGCCGGGAATGTCCGCAGATAACAGGCGGTTTACAAGGCTCACATCCGACAGCCACGGACTACTGATGTGGGCTCTAGTCTAGGATACTACAAACCAATCCTTCATCCTAGGGTTTCCATGACCTAGGAGTACTGACTGCAATAAGATATAGAATATAGTTCCATATTTTGCAGTGTATTACTCACAGACTTCATGTCCCATCACCAGGGATGTAGTCCAATATGTCTTGCGCTGCTACAAATAGAGAAGTGGCCAAGCATGCGCACCTCTCTTCTGTTCCTTTTGATATTTATTTTTTTTATTTATTATTTATTATTATAGCGCCATCAATTCCATGGCGCTTTACATCTGAAAGGGGAATACATAATAGGGACAAGTACAATAATCATAAACAATAGAAGACACAGACCGGTACAGGAGGGCAGAGGTCCCTGCCCGCGA
The DNA here is from genome assembly GCF_048569485.1 of Anomaloglossus baeobatrachus. Taxonomy (NCBI): domain Eukaryota; kingdom Metazoa; phylum Chordata; class Amphibia; order Anura; family Aromobatidae; genus Anomaloglossus; species Anomaloglossus baeobatrachus. The sequence continues at coordinate 28,636,282 of NC_134354.1, read as the reverse complement.
GGGCTCACAGTCTACAAGGGATAGGTGAGGATACAGTAGGTTAGGGTAGAGTTGATTGTGCGGCGCTGTATCAGTCTGAGGGTTACGGCAGGTTGTAGGCTTGTCGGAAGAGGTGGGTCTTTAGGTTATTTTGAAGCTTGTCAAGGTAGGCGAAAGTCTGATGTGTTGAGGCAGAGCGTTCCAGAATATGGGGGAGGCACGGGAGAAATCTTGGATGCGATGGTGGGACGAGGAGATGAGAGGGGAGTAGAGAAGGAGATCTTGTGAGGATCTGAGGTTACGTGCGGGTAGGTACCGGGAGACTAGGTCAGAGATGTAGGGAGGAGACAGGTTGTGGATGGCTTTGTAGGTCATGGTTAGGGTTTTGAACTGGAGGCGTTGGCCAATGGGAAGCCAGTGAAGGGATTGGCAGAGAGGAGAGGTCGGGGAGTAGCGGGGGGACAGGTGGATTAGCCGGGGCAGCATAGTTTAGAATAGATTGTAAGGGTGCGAGACTGTTAGAAGGGAGGCCACAGAGCAGGAGGTTGCAATAATCCAGGCGGGAGATAATAAGGGAATGTACTAGGGATTTTGCAGCTTCTTGGGAAAGGAATGTACGGATCCGGGAAATATTTTTGAGTTGGAGGTGGCAGAAGGTGAAGAGGGCTTGGATGTGTGGCTTGAAAGAGAGAGCAGAGTCTAGGATTACTCCCAGGCAGCGAGCACGTGGTACTGGGGAAAGTGAGCAGCCATTGACATTAATGGATATTAGTCGTGCATGTTTGCAATTTTTTATTTTCAAAATTACATGATTTTCCCCTGTTGTGTCCATATGAAGGCTTGTGTTTGCTAGATTAAATGTTTGTTTAATGGCACCATATAATGTATAAAAAAAACTATAATTTTGGGTGGGCGGAAGGTTATAAATAAAAAAGCAATTCTACTATTAATTCTAAATATTAGTATGATTTGGCTATACCAAACTTCTAGATTTTTTGTTAATATTTAATCACTTTTGCAAAATAAATAAGCTTTAACAAAATGTTTTGTGTATCTGGATTTCAATGTATATATATACACCACAGACCAAATGTTTGGACACACCTCATTCAAAGAGTTTTCTTTATTTTCATGACTCTGAAAATTGTAGATTCACATTGAAGGCATCAAAACTATGAATTACCACATGTGGAATGAAATACTTAACAAAAAAGTGTGAAACAACTGAAAATATGTCTTATATTCTAGGTTCTTCAAAGTAGCCACCTTTTGCTTTCATTACTGCTTTGCACACTCTTGGCATTCTCTTGATGAGCTTCAAGAGGTAGTCACCGGAAATGGTCTTCCAACAGTCTTGAAGGAGTTCCCAGAGATGCTTAGCACTTGTTGGCCCTTTTGCCTTCACTCTGCGGTCCAGCTCACCCCAAACCATCTCGATTGGGTTCAGGTCTGGTGACTGTGGAGGCCAGGTCATCTGGCGTAGCACCCCATCACTCTCCTTCTTAGTCACATAGCCCTTACACAGCCTGGAGGTGTGTTTGGGGTCATTGTCCTCTTGAAAAATAAATGATGGTCCAACTAAACGCAAACCGGATGGAATAGCACGCCGCCGCAAGATGCTGGGGTAGCCATGCTGGTTCTGTATGCCTTCAATCTAATATATAAAGCTCAGTGTATGTGTGTGTGTGTGTGTGTGTGTGTGTGTGGGTCCGCTAAAGGAATCCGCACCGTCGCATTTACAATCACGAAATTTTGCACAGACACTCCATGTGACTCAGGGAACATCAGAGACTATGTTTGGGCAGGAAAATTTAACCCCATGCTTTCCAGTTACGTTACAAAATACTACAGCCATTAAACTGAAAGTAGCTGGGAGCTATAGGCTATAAATAGCAACTGTCAGTGGTTGCTATAGGAACAAAATAAACTGTTAGTGTAAGATAGGATAGACGGATAGATAGAGACAGAAAAAGACAGACAGACATAGAGAGACAGACTGGGAAAGAGACAGACGGGCAAAGAGACAGACTGGGAAAGAGACAGACGGGCAAAGAGACAGACGGGCAAAGAGACAGACGGGCAAAGAGACAGACTGGGAAAGAGACAGACGGGCAAAGAGACAGCCCTGGAAAGAGACAGACGGGCAAAGAGACAGCCGGGCAAAGAGACAGCCCTGGAAAGAGACAGACGGGCAAAGAGACAGCCGGGCAAAGAGACAGCCCTGGAAAGAGACAGACGGGCAAAGAGACAGCCGGAGAAAGAGACAGCCCTGGAAAGAGACAGCCGGGCAAAGAGACAGCCGGGCAAAGAGACAGCCAGGCAAAGAGACAGCCCTGGAAAGAGACAGACGGGCAAAGAGACAGCCGGGCAAAGAGACAGCCCTGGAAGAGACAGACGGGCAAAGAGACAGCCGGGCAAAGAGACAGCCCTGGAAAGAGACAGACGGGCAAAGAGACAGCCGGGCAAAGAGACAGTCAGGCAAAAAGACAGACGGGCAAAGAGACAGCCCTGGAAAGAGACAGACGGGCAAAGAGACAGCCGGAGAAAGAGACAGCCCTGGAAAGAGACAGCCGGGCAAAGAGACAGCCAGGCAAAGAGACAGCCCTGGAAAGAGACAGCCGGGCAAAGAGACAGACGGGCAAAGAGACAGCCCTGGAAAGAGACAGACGGGCAAAGAGACAGCCGGGCAAAGAGACAGCCCTGGAAAGAGACAGCCGGGCAAAGAGACAGCCAGGCAAACAGACAGCCCTGGAAAGAGACAGACGGGCAAAGAGACAGCCGGGCAAAGAGACAGCCGGGCAAAGAGACAGCCAGGCAAAGAGACAGCCCTGGAAAGAGACAGACGGGCAAAGAGACAGCCGGGCAAAGAGACAGCCCTGGAAAGAGACAGCCGGGCAAAGAGACAGCCGGGCAAAGAGACAGCCAGGCAAAGAGACAGCCCTGGAAAGAGACAGACGGGCAAAGAGACAGCCGGGCAAAGAGACAGCCCTGGAAAGAGACAGCCAGGCAAAGAGACAGCCGGGCAAAGAGACAGCCGGGCAAAGAGACAGCCAGGCAAAGAGACAGCCCTGGAAAGAGACAGACGGGCAAAGAGACAGCCGGGCAAAGAGACAGCCCTGGAAAGAGACAGACGGGCAAAGAGACAGCCGGAGAAAGAGACAGCCCTGGAAAGAGACAGCCGGGCAAAGAGACAGCCGGGCAAAGAGACAGCCAGGCAAAGAGACAGCCCTGGAAAGAGACAGACGGGCAAAGAGACAGCCGGGCAAAGAGACAGCCCCGGAAAGAGACAGCCGGGCAAAGAGACAGCCGGGCAAAGAGACAGCCAGGCAAAGAGACAGCCCTGGAAAGAGACAGACGGGCAAAGAGACAGCCGGGCAAAGAGACAGCCCTGGAAAGAGACAGCCGGGCAAAGAGACAGCCGGGCAAAGAGACAGCCGGGCAAAGAGACAGCCAGGCAAAGAGACAGCCCTGGAAAGAGACAGACGGGCAAAGAGACAGCCGGGCAAAGAGACAGCCCTGGAAAGAGACAGCCGGGCAAAGAGACAGCCGGGCAAAGAGACAGCCAGGCAAAGAGACAGACCTGGAAAGAGACAGACGGGCAAAGAGACAGCCGGGCAAAGAGACAGCCCTGGAAAGAGACAGCCGGGCAAAGAGACAGCCGGGCAAAGAGACAGCCGGGCAAAGAGACAGCCAGGCAAAGAGACAGCCCTGGAAAGAGACAGACGGGCAAAGAGACAGCCGGAGAAAGAGACAGCCGGGCAAAGAGACAGCCAGGCAAAGAGACAGCCCTGGAAAGAGACAGCCGGGCAAAGAGACAGCCGGGCAAAGAGACAGCCAGGCAAAGAGACAGCCCTGGAAAGAGGCAGCCGGGCAAAGAGACAGACGGGCAAAGAGACAGCTGGGCAAAGAGACAGCCAGGCAAAGAGACAGCCCTGGAAAGAGGCAGCCGGGCAAAAAGACAGACGGGCAAAGAGACAGCTGGGCAAAGAGACAGACCAGGCAAAGAGACAGCTGGGCAAAGAGACAGACCAGGCAAAGAGACAGACCAGGCAAAGAGACAGCCCTGGAAAGAGACAGCCCGGCAAAGAGACAGCCCTGCAAAGAGACAGCCAGGCAAAGAGACAGATGCCCAAAAGACAGCCGGGCAAAGAGACAGCTGGGCAAAGAGACAGCTGGGCAAAGAGACAGATGCCCAAGGAGACAGCCCGGGAAAGAGACAGCCCGGGAAATAGACAGCCCGGGAAAGAGACAGCCCGGGAAAGAGACAGTCCGGGAAAGAGACAGCCCGGGAAAGAGACAGCCCGGGAAAGAGACAGCCAGGCAAAGAGACAGCCGGGCAAAGAGACAGCCGGGCAAAGGGACAGTCCGCGAAAGAGAAAGCCTGGGAAAGAGACAGCCGGGCAAAGAAACAGCCGGGCAAAGAAACAGCCGGGCAAAGAGACAGCCGGGCAAAGAGACAGAGAGAGACAGACAGACAGATACAGAGATTGAGACAGATACACTGATGCAAACACAGAGAGATAGAAACAGACAAGGAAAGAAACAGATAGACAGCGACAAACAGACAGAGACTGGGAGAGAGACAGAGAGACAGTTACCCGAGCATCGCCGGGTACTACAGCTAGTCTAATATATAAAGCTGAATGTGTGTATGTATGTATGTGTGTATGTCCGGGATTGGCATCCGCACCGTCACAGCTACAGCCACAAAATTTTGCACACTCACACGTCTGGACCCCGAGAGCGTCATAGGCTATGTTGTGAGGTGAAATTTTAACCCCACGCGTTCCAATTTACCAATTTTGCCCCTATCAACAAAATGGGGAAAAGTGAACAAAAAGTGTATCCGCACCGTCGCTTTTACAATCATGAAATTTTGCACAGACACCTCAAGTGACCCAGGGAGTGTCGTAGACTATCTTTTGATAGGAAAATTTAACCCCATTCTTTACAGTTACTCTCCAAAAAACATGCCTCCATTAAAGTAAATGGAGCCTGGAACTACAGGTTATTAGTAGGAGCTGTGATTGGTTGCTATAGGAACAAAAGACATTCATAGTATAAGAAGCTTATATGTGAGGTAATAAGATGTCGGTGGGGAGACGGATAGAGACAGACAGAGAAACAGACAAAGAGACAGACAGAGACACAGAGACAGACCTGGAAAGAGCCGGACCTGAAAAGAGACAGACCTGGAAAGAGACAGACCTGGAAAGAGACAGACCTGGAAAGAGACAGACCTGGAAAGAGACAGACTGGGCACATTACTTGGCCAATTTAGTTAAATCTGTGTGGAATATCTGTGGTGTTGAAATATATGTTGTGAAATGCTTCTATTAGCTTAGTTTTTGCCTTTTAATAATTACATTTTTATTTGTTTTGTGTTTTTTGTGTGCAGAATAAATTTTTATTAATACATTCTATTTTGTTAACAACAGTTATTAACCCGGGCGAAGCCGGGTAGTACAGCTAGTTTTGAATAAATCCCCAACAGTGTCACCAGCAAAGCACCCGCACACCATCACACCTCCTCCTCCATGCTTCACGTTGGGAACCAGGCATGTAGAGTCCATCCGTTCACCTTTTCTGCGTCGCACAAAGACACGGTGATTGGATCCAAAGATCTCAAATTTGGACTCATCAGACCAAAGCACAGATTTCCACTGGTCTAATGTCCATTCCTTGTGTTCTTTAGCCCAAACAAGTCTCTTGTGCTTCTTGCCTGTCCTTAGCAGTGGTTTCCAGCAGCTATTTTACCATGAAGGCTGCTGCACAAAGTCTCCTCTTAACAGTTGTTCTAGAGATGTGTCTGCTGCTAGAACTCTGTGTGGCATTGACCTGGTCTCTAATCTGAGCTGCTGTTAACCTACGATTTCTGAGGCTGGTGTCTCGGATAAACTTATCCTCCGCAGCAGAGGTGACTCTTGGTCTTCCTTTCCTGGGGCGGTCCTCATGTGAGCCAGTTTCTTTGTAGCGTTTGATGGTTTTTGCCACTTCACTTAATTCTTACAGTCTATTCAGTAGGACTAGCAGCTGTGTATCCACCAGACTTCTGCACAACACAACTGATGGTCCCAACCCCATTTATAAGGCAAGAAATCCCACTTATTAAACCTGACAGGGCACACCTGTGAAGTGAAAACCATTTCCGGTGACTACCTCTTGAAGCTCATCAAGAGAATGCCAAGAGTGTGCAAAGCAGTAATCAAAGCAAAAGGTGGCTACTTTGAAGAACCTAGAATAGAAGACATATTTTCAGTTGTTTCACACTTTTTTGTTAAGTATTTCATTCCACATGTGTTAATTCATAGTTTTGATGCCTTCAATGTGAATCTACAATTTTCAGAGTCATAAAATTAAAGAAAACTCTTTGAATGAGAAGGTGTGTCCAAACTTTTGGTCTCTATTGTATTTTTTTCCTTGATGGATCTGTATAGGAGTATGATTTTAGATAAACAAAAATACACTATTTGATAATGGTGTTCATATCTTATCCCATGTATCACACAGGTTGTTACAGCATACTTAAAAAAAAAATATATATATATACTGTATATGTGTGTGTATATGTAATCTCTGCACCCCGTCCGCCATCTTAACAGCAAAAAAAACAGAAATATTGAAATTTTTGCAACCTTTTAAAAAAAGAAAAACTGAAATAGCACATAAGTATTCAGCCCCTTTGCTCAGTATTGAGTAGAAGCGTCCTCCTTTTGAGCTGGTACAGCCATGAGTCTTCTTGGAATCCTGGATTTGGAGATCCTCAGCCATTCTTCCTTGCAGATCCTCTCCAGTTTCGTCAGGTTGGATGGTGAACATTGGTGGACGCCATTTTCAGGTCTCTCCAGAAATGCTCAATTGGGTTTAGGTCAGGGCTCTGGCTGGGCTGGTCAAGAATGGTCACAGAGTTGTTCTGAAGCCACTAGTTTGTTATTTTAGCTGTGTGCTTAGGGTCATTGTCTTGTTGGAAGGTGAACCTTTGGCCAAATCTGAGGTTCAGAGCACCCTGGAAGAGGTTTTCTTCCAGGATATTCATCTTCCCTTCAATTGCAACCAGTCGTCCTGTCCCCGAGCTCCTTGGGCAGTTCCTTTGACCTCATGATTCTCATTTGGTGTGACATGCACTGTGAGCTGTGAGGTCTTATATAGACAGGTGTGCGCCTTTCCAAATCAAGTCCTATCAGTTTAATTAAACACAGCTGGACTCCAATGAAGGAGTAGAACCATCTCAAGGAGGATCACAAGGAAATGGACAGTATGGGACCTAAATAAGCTGGCCAGCCTAAGGCACACCTGTGCAATAATCATGCTGTCTAATCAGCATCTTGATATGACGCACCTGTAAGGTGGATGAATTATCTCCGCAGAGGAGAAGTGATCACTAACTCAGATTTAGGCAAATTTGTGAACAATATTAGAGAGAAAAAGGCCTTTTATGTACATAGAAAAAGTCTTGGATCTTAAGAGTTAAGCTCAAGAAAAATAGGAGAAATAACAAAAGTGTTGGGTTTATATTTGTGTCCAGTGTACAAGCCTCCTCCAAGTGAACTTGGCATGTTACATGTGATAGTGTAACTTAGGTACAAACAGAAATGGGCTTCTATTACCCAATTGGTGCCACGTGGCATATATTTACGACACTGGAGTTACAGAAGATCACAGAATGAATTCACCTATTGAGACTGAAAAAAAATCATTATATGTTATTGGAATTTCATAAAATGAGTGATAAATTATGGGGAGAAAGAAGAAGAAAAAGTAAATTAAATAAACATTAAAATTCTAAAACAAAAAAAGAGAAGACAAAACTTTTTCCACTTTACAATTTTACAAAAAATATGGCTCAAAAAAAAAATAATAAAAATAAAATTATATATTTTTTTTATTTTGTTTTTCCTTTTCGACCCATGTGAATATATATATATATATATATATATATATACATATAGTGTATATATATATATATATACTGTGTGTGTATATATATATATATATATGTATATATATATATATATGTACAGTATATATATATATATATACTGTATATATACAGTATATATATATATACAGTGGGTACGAAAAGTATTCAGACCCCTTTACATTTTTCACTCTGTTTCATTGCAGCCATTTGGTAAATTCCAAAAAGTTCATTTTTTTCTCATTAATGTACACTCTGCACCCCATCCCCCATCTTGAGAGAAGAAAAACAGAAATGTAGGAATTTTTGCAAATTTTTTAAACAAGAAAAACTGAAATATCACATGGTCATAAGTATTCAGCCCCTTTGCTCAGATACTCATATTTAGGTCCCATGCTGTCCATTTCCTTGTGTTCCTCCTTGAGATGGTTCTCCTCCTTCATTGGAGTCCAGCTGTTTCTAAGTAAACTGATAGGACTTGATTTGGAAAGGCGCACACCTGTCTATATAAGACCTCACAGCACATGTCACACCAAATGACTGTCATGAGGTCAAAGGAACTACCCAAAAAGCTCAGAGACAGAATTGTGGCAAGGCACAGATCTGGCCAAGGTTACAAAAGAATTTCTGCAGGACTCAAGGTTCCTAAGAACACAGTGACCTCCATAATCCTTAAATGGAAGAAGTTTGGGAACTCTTCCTTAACCTGGTCGTCCAGCCAAACTGAGCAATCATGGGAGAAGAGCCTTGGTGAAAGAGGTAAAGAAGAACTCCAATGTTACGAATCGACACCGCCATAGCCGCAAGTAGCCTGCTGCGGTTCCTGTTGCGCCCAGGCACCGGCTGCCGTTTTTGGCCGTGCTTCGGGTCGTCCAGCTGGCTGCTTCTTCCTCCACATCTAAGTGTGGAGAGGCGGCCAGTGCACATGCGCGCCCCGATTTACCCCAGCCAGAGTCTAAGTCCATTGTTTCGCCTAGTGAGCATGCTCAGCCTCTGATAGTGCCATTTCTAAGGCTAAATCCTCTGTTCAGGCTACTGAGCATGCTCAGACACTTAGTGCGAAAATCCTCTTTGCACAGGTAGTTGGACATCAGAGTGGGCAGAGTGTACATTAAAAAGAAAGAAATGAACTTTTTTGAATTTACCAAATGGCTGCAATGAAGCAAAGTGAAAAATGTAAAGAGGTCTGAATACTTTACCCACAGGATAATGATACTGTATATAGGAGATGCCCAAGTTATACCAGCTGTACATATATACTTATATACAGGAGATGCCCAGGTTATACCAGCTGCACATATATAGTTATAGAGAGGAAATGCCCCGATTATACCAGCTGTGAATATATAATTATATACAGGAGATACCCAGGTTATACCAGCTGTTAATATATAATTATATACAGGAGATGCCCAGGTTATACCAGCTGTAAATATATAATTATATACAGGAGATACACAGGCTATACCAGCTGTATACAGTCCCTGACAGAAGTTCTGTCGCTTATCCATGTTATGTAAATAAAAGCTTATAACCTGACTTTAAATTCATCCATTGGTTTTATAAATTACTCTTTTGGAAGCTGAAACCTCTCAAATTTGGTTTAGATTATGAAAATAAAGTTGCTGCAAAGCTGAAATATTGATCATTTAATGAACACAGAAAGGTCAGATTTTGGCAAGACAAAAGTTTTGTCGCCCACAGAAAGTAATGTGAAATTCAAACAAATAATTAACTTCTAATACAAAGATATGTTGCATAACATTGGTGAATGAAGTTGTGGTGCTATTAGAGCCATATTTAATATTTTGTGCGACTTCCATGAGCTTGAAGGACGGCATCCATGCGGTTCAACAATGATTCATAGAATTTATTGAAGAAGTCATCAGAAATAGCAGAGAATGCAGTCTTACATGCCTCCCAGAGTTCATCTAGATTCTTTGGTTTTGTCTTCCAAGCTTCCTCTTTCATCCTCCCCCAAACATGCTCAATGACGTTCATGTCTGGTGACTGGGCTGGCCAGTCCTTGAGCACCTTGATCTTCTTTGCCAGGAGGAACTTTGTTGTAGAGATGGATGTATGAGATGGAGAACCATCCTGCTGCAGAATTTGATCCCTTTTATGATTGGGAATGTAAGAGGTAGCTAATACTTCTTGATATTTTAGGCTATTGATATTGCCTTCCACCTTGCAAATATTTCGCACACCCCCATACTGAATGTAACCCCAGACCATGATCTTTCCACTACCAAACTTAACTGTTTTCTGTATCCATACGGGCTCCAGTAGGTCTCCTGCAGTATTTGCGGCGGCTGTGGTGTAATTCAACTGAAGATTCATCAGAAAAATCCACCTTCTGCCACTTTTCCAACGTCCATCTCTTTAGCAGGCTGTAGGACTTGGAAAATGCCACACGTTTTTTTAATTGCCTTTTGTTTCCTGCTGGCTTCTGGGCACTGAATTGACCATGGAGGCCATTTTGAGACAGAATCCGACAAACTGTTCTAGTTGACACACGGACTTGAGGTGACAAGGCCTGTTGGAGCTCTGCTGCAGTGGAAGAGGGTCTGGCTTTGGATTTTCTAACCAACAAACATTCCCCCGGAGCATTTGTCTTGTGGGATGTTACGTCACCACCGAAGTCCGCTCCAGCGACTTCTACTCCGATCACCAGGCGATGACGTGTTCCTGCCGTGGATGTGTGACGCCCCTGACCTGGTCAGGCACCACTGAATACTGCACCCCTGCTGGGTCAGTACTTTCAGGTAATCCAAAGGCTGGAATAGGGTGTGTACGCACAGACACATAGCAACCAGGTCTCCCACACCTTAGAGGGGACCCTTGGGCAGACCCAAGAGGGGGCGTGCCTCCACATCTCAGCTAGGGGTGTAAGGGAGGGCCTGGAAGCTAAGGTTGCAGCGGCTGTCAAGAAAGTAGGAGGACTTAGCCAGTCTGTCAGTGAAAAGAAGCGCAAAAGGTGGCAAGAGAGAAGAACATGCGCTGACACGCTAGTCAGACCCTGCATGTGAAGTAGCCGTTAGCAGGGGAGAATGGTTACCAGCAAGTCGGTCAGAAAGACACTGAGGAAGTCAGCTGGTCGAGTACGGAGACTCTGGTAGCTAGGCATGCACGTGGAACAGGTCCCTAGAGTAGCCTCAAAGTTTAACTAGTTGCTAAACCTGCTGGTGAGGGGAACCGCAAGTCCCTCACCAACCAACTAGAGTCCGAGCCTCAGCAACAATGATAGGGCCCATAAGGGGGATTGAGCCTGGAGCCATCTTCCTTGGTCCACGCTGCTGGCAAACGGGCCAAAAAGGGGAGAAAAGGCAGTAGTGACTTCCCTGGATGAAGATGTGAGAGGAAAAGAGGGAACGATCCAGCACAAATCCTCCTTATGTTAAAACATTCGAGTCTTTATTTAAACATTATTAAAAACATAGTGAAGGCCGAAAAATCGCTTAGGTGGTAAAGGTACAGTTCATGAGGGCTTTACGCGTTTCGGACTAATAATAAAACCAACAAGTCCTTAATCATAAGTGTCTCATGAAACCAAAAGAGCTACTGAAATAGACTGACTCATTAGATGAGGAAAAGGGAGGGGGGAATCCCACGGTACTTCAAGTCAGGGGTTATCCGAAACAAGAAGTGCTAGGAAGGTGAGTTAACGGTTACCCTTAGACCAGCCTGAAGGAGTTCCTGGTTTCACCTGGTTTGTCTCAGCATCGCCCGGGATACCTAACAAAAACACCTGAAAGTGAGTAAACAAGTTGAAAGACATCTTGGACTGAGACTGAGTTATTCTGGGACCTGTTGTCCCACAAACCTGAGCCCCTGGGGCCTGCCTCACTCACAGGAGGCCACAACATCCAGCTGCTGACCCAATCAGCCCCAGAAGCTCGTTAAACCAGCAGCGGTGGTCATTCATAACCCTGACCACAAACCGTGAGTGGCGTCACGACTCCCATATAAATAAACCTGACATACCTGCTGCCAGAAACACCCAAAAACGTAGAGACCCTGTGGCGTCCCTCCAGGTGGATAGATGTCCCTGGCAGCAGTGGGCTTCACAGATGGTGCTGGTGATGGGAGAGGAGTCAATGCCAGCGGCACCGGTGGGCGCAGGCTCCGCTTATCCACTGGGCTGGGTTATCTTGGGATCTGCAGTACCACTGGCTTACTATAGGTGGCGTGTGTCTTTCAGCTGAAGTTACCATCATTTAACTACAGCCAATAGGAAGACACCACACCCTTCTTAATTCCCCTCCTGTCTGCTAACCTCTGCCAGAGATAGTTCTGATATTCTGGCTCCTGTTCTGTTTTGTGATTCCTGTGTGCTGACTTCTGCTTGTTTCCTGACTACCCTCCTGCCTGCTGTTTTTGTACCTCGCTGCCCGATGTGGTTTTGACCTCTGCATGTTTCTGATTACGTCCTTGCCTACCGATTTTGTCCCTGTGCTGCTATTCCTGGTTTGACCCTGCCTGACGACTACTCTCTTGGACTGCAGCCTTCCACAGGTAGTGATCTCCAGGGCCCTGTGTAATTCCAAATCCCTGTATAGAGGTTAAAGGGTTTCAGGGTTCTGGGGATCCTGCTTGGTGAGTGGCTTCCCACTATCTTGTCCATTACAGCCCGTCTGAGTCTGTGGATCCAGGCAGGCGTTACATGGGGTTTGCCAGAACTGGGCTTGTCAAAAACATCTCCAGTCTCTTCAAATCTTTTTTTAATTCTTTGTACTTGACGCTGAGACACATTAAAGGTGCCAGCCGCCTGTGCAGTGGATCTGGTCTTCAGCCTCTTGATAATCAAGGCTTTGGTCGCAGGGTGGATTTTCGGCATGTTGTCAGAGGTCAAGTTGCAGTTCACGTCAAGGTCTGGGGTGCTGGGTTTCTTTTTATACACACCCACTAATTAACCGATCATTTAGTGAACACAGGTGAGGATGTAAAGGTAGGATTGGGTGCATTATATGACAAGGCGACAAAACTTTTGTCTTGCCAAAATCTGACCTTTCTGTGTTCATTAAATGATCAATATATTTCAGCTTTGCAGCAACTATATTTTGATAACCTAAACCAAATTTGGGAGGGTTTCAGCTTTCAATAGAGTAATTTCTAAAACCAATGGATGAATTTAAAGTCAGGTCATAAGCTTTTATTTACATAACATGGATAAGCAACAGAACTTCTTTTAGGGACTGTATATATAATTATATACAGGAGATGTCTAGGTTATACCAGCTTTAAATATAATATGATATGCAGGAGATACCCAGGTTATACCAGCTGTACATATATAATTATATACAGGACATGCCCAGGTTATACCAGCTGTACATATATAATTGTATACAGGAGATGCCCAGGTTATACCAGCTGTACATATATAATTATATACAGGAGATGCCCAGGTTATACCAGCTGTACATACAGTTAGGTCCAGAAATATTTGGACAGTGACACAATTTTCGCGAGTTGGGCTCTGCATGCCACCACATTGGATTTGAAATGAAATCTCTACAACAGAATTCAAGTGCAGATTGTAAAGTTTAATTTGAAGGTTTGAACAAAAATATCTGATAGAAATTGTAGGAATTGTCACATTTCTTTACAAACACTCCACATTTTAGGAGATCAAAAGTAATTGGACAAAAAAACCAAACGCAAACAAAATATTTTTATTTTCAATATTTTGTTGCGAATCCTTTGGAGGCAATCACTGCCTTAAGTCTGGAACCCATGGACATCACGAAACGCTGGGTTTCCTCCTTCTTAATGCTTTGCCAGGCCTTTACAGCCGCAGCCTTCAGGTCTTGCTTGTTTGTGGGTCTTTCCGTCTTAAGTCTGGATTTGAGCAAGTGAAATGCATGCTCAATTGGGTTAAGATCTGGTGATTGACTTGGCCATTGCAGATGTGTCGCCCTGGGCAAGCCAGGGGACACAGGTCACACACCACCACACCCTACATCCCAGGTAGGAACAACACAGCTAACCAAAAATCCTTGTTGCCTTCCTCCAGAGGCTGATGATTCACACCAGGGGGTGGGCCAGGCGGTTGGCTCCGCCCACCGAGGAGGTCACAGCTCTGGAGGCGGGAGAAACCAGGCAGAAAGCTCCGAGAGGAGCAGGAGTGAGGAGCTAAGATGAGCTAAGGAAGTGAAGGTGAGAGTAGAAAAGTGGAAAAGGAGGAAAGCAAGTGAGGTGACAGAACAGAAAGAGCGTGCAAAAGCCTGAAGTAGTCCAGCTGTGTGCAGGACAGGTCAGCAAGGTCAGCAACGGCGGTGACTGTCTGGAGGGGGACCGTTTGGAAGTTCCTGGAAGGACCCCGTAGGCTGTGTGCCCGGCGGTCTGGAGCAGTGTTCCGAAGGACAGTCAGCACCAGGGCAGGGGCCTCTCGGACCCCAACAAGGCTAGGAGTCGCCAAATTTGCCAAATCCGTCAGTGAAGGGGACGTAGATCCCCCAACAACCAAGTCCCGATTGAAGGCAACAGCCCAGCCAGTATAGAAGAGACACCGCCACCGCCAAGGCACCAGTTTCTTAGGGCCAGCACCTGAGGGCAATGAGTAGAGCTCCCCCGGTCCAGCTTGAAGCCGGGGAGCGGGTTACCGGTGGGGACCCATCGCAACCAAAAAGTACACAAAGGTGCAAGGAAGAGGGACATCACCGTCACCTACCGGGAGAGCAAGTGCAGCCGTCCGTGGGACCGTCTATCCAGCCGTTTGGTTTACCGTAAAACTGTGTCCATGTCTCAGGCTGAGTGAGTACCACAGTGCCGCAAGGCACAGCGCTGCCCCCGCGTCCCTGCGCCCACCAGGCCCTGCACCTCCCTCTCCATCACCGGGCCCCGGGATCACCAACCCCTACCCACGGAGGGGCAACACAACACCTGGCTGCTCCGCATCACCATCCCCGGGAGCCCCGTAGAGAGCAGCGGTGGTGAAATCACCACAACCGTGGGTGGCGTCACAGACAATAATCATCCCCACACCCAACAACCCCCCTTTCACTCACGGGCGAGGAGTGCCGCTCGAGAAACCCCCGGGATCCGGCCCACCGCTCGAGCCACCACTGAGCAGCAGCCGCCGGACCCGAGCAGAAGGGGGTGAGCGTGGTGTGCTGACACCCTCCTCCCCGCCCGCGACACAGAATGTTCCACTTTTTTGCACTCATGAACTCCTAGGTAGCTTTGGCTGTATGCTTGGGGTCATTGTCCATCTGTACTATGAAGCGCCGTCCGATCAACTTTGCGGCATTTGGCTGAATCTGGGCTGAAAGTATATCCCGGTACACTTCAGAATTCATCCGGCTACTCTTGTCTGCTGTTATGTCATCAATAAACACAAGTGACCCAGTGCCATTGAAAGCCATGCATGCCCATGCCATCACGTTGCCTCCACCATGTTTTACAGAGGATGTGGTGTGCCTTGGATCATGTGCCGTTCCCTTTCTTCTACAAACTTTTTTCTTCCCATCATTCTGGTACAGGTTGATCTTTGTCTCATCTGTCCATAGAATACTTTTCCAGAACTGAGCTGGCTTCATGAGGTGTTTTTCAGCAAATGTAACTCTGGCCTGTCTATTTTTGGAATTGATGAATGGTTTGCATCTAGATGTGAACCCTTTGTATTTACTTTCATGGAGTCTTCTCTTTACTGTTGACTTAGAGACAGATACACCTACTTCACTGAGAGTGTTCTGGACTTCAGTTGATGTTGTGAACGGGTTCTTCTTCACCAAAGAAAGTATGCGGCGATCATCCACCACTGTTGTCATCCGTGGACGCCCAGGCCTTTTTGAGTTCCCAAGCTCACCAGTCAATTCCTTTTTTCTCAGAATGTACCCGACTGTTGATTTTGCTACTCCAAGCATGTCTGCTATCTCTCTGAAGGATTTTTTCTTTTTTTTCAGCCTCAGGATGTTCTGCTTCACCTTAATTGAGAGTTCCTTAGACCGCATGTTGTCTGGTCACAGCAACAACTTCCAAATGCAAAACCACACACCTGTAATCAACCCCAGACCTTTTAACTACTTCATTGATTACAGGTTAACGAGGGAGACGCCTTCAGAGTTAATTGCAGCCCTTAGAGTCCCTTGTCCAATTACTTTTGGTCCCTTGAAAAAGAGGAGGCTATGCATTACAGAGCTATGATTCCTAAACCCTTTCTCCGATTTGGATGTGAAAACTCTCATATTGCAGCTGGGAGTGTGCACTTTCAGCCCATATTATATATATAATTGTATTTCTGAACTTGTTTTTGTAAACAGCTAAAATAACAAAACTTGTGTCACTGTCCAAATATTTCTGGACCTAACTGTATATAATTATATACAGGAGATGCCCAGGTTATACCGGCTGTACATATATAATTTTATACATGAGAAGCCCAGGTTATACCAGCTGTACATATATAATTATATACAGGAGATGCCCAGGTTATACCGGCTGTACATATATAATTATATACAGGAGATGTCCAGGTTATACCAGCTGTACATATATAATTATATATAGGAGATGCTCAGGTTATACCGGCTGTACATATATAATTATATACAGGAGATGCCCAGGTTATACCAGCTGTACATATATAATTATATATAGGAGATGCTCAGGTTATACCGGCTGTACATATATAATTATATACAGGAGATGTCCAGGTTATACCAGCTGTACATATATAATTATATATAGGAGATTCTCAGGTTATACCGGCTGTACATATATAATTATATACAGGAGATGCCCAGGTTATACCAGCTGTACATATATAATTATATATAGGAGATGCTCAGGTTATACCGGCTGTACATATATAATTTTATACAGGAGAAGCCCAGGTTATACCAGCTGTACATATATAATTATATACAGGAGATGCCCAGGTTATACCGGCTGTACATATATAATTATATACAGGAGATGCCCAGGTTATACCAGCTGTACATATATAATTATAAACAGGAGATGCCCAGGTTATACCAGCTGTACATATATAATTATAAACAGGAGATGCCCAGGTTATACCAGCTGTACATATATAATTATATACAGGAGATGCCCAGGTTATACCGGCTGTACATATATAATTATATACAGGAGATGCCCAGGTTATACCGGCTGTACAGATATAATTATATACAGGAGATGTCCAGGTTATACCGGCTGTACATATATAATTATACACAGGAGATGCCCGGGTTATACCACCTGTACATATATAATTATATACAGGAGATGCCCGGGTTATACCGGCTGTACATATATAATTATATACAGGAGATGTCCAGGTTATACCGGCTGTACATATATAATTATATACAGGAGATGCCCAGGTTATACCGGCTGTACATATATAATTATATACAGGAGATGCCCAGGTTATACCGGCTGTACAGATATAATTATATACAGGAGATGTCCAGGTTATACCGGCTGTACATATATAATTAAATACAGGGGATGCCCAGGTTATACCAGCTGTACATATATAATTATATACAGGAGATGCCCAGGTTATACCGGCTGTACACATATAATTATATACAGGAGATGCCCAGGTTATACCAGCTGTACATATATAATTATATACAGGAGACGCCAGGTTATACCAGCTGTACATATATAATTATATACAGAAGATGCCCAGGTTATACCAGCTGTACATATATAATTATATGCAGATGATGCCCAGGTTATACCAGCTGTACATATATAATTATATACAGGAGATGCCCAGGTTATACCAGCTGTACATATATAATTATATACAGGAGATACCCAGGTTATACCGGCTGTACATATATAATTATATACAGGAGATGCCCAGGTTATACCAGCTGTACATATATAATTATATACAGGAGATACCCAGGTTATACCGGCTGTACATATATAATTATATACAGAAGATGCCCAGGTTATACCAGCTGTACATATATAATTATATGCAGATGATGCCGAGGTTATACCGGCTGTACATATATAATTATAATTATAAAAATAAAAATTTTTTTTTATAATAAGTACAGTTTGGAATGTTTAGTGCTGTAGTGCACATTTGGTGCTGGCTTTTTGTTTTTTCTTCATTGAATTGGTCGGTGGTTGACCTCCACCTTGCTATGCACCCCAATTTGGGATGTATTCCATCTGTCTGGATTTTGGCGGTTGGTGACTGTTCACATTAGGTCATCAGGCTTTGTCCACAGGCTATTTACTTCATGCAGCATTTGCTTGGACCTGTCCCGCCCACAACCATGACTCAGTCATGGGTACGGGATTGAAATAGACCAGGTGAGTGCTGCTAAGAGCAGTTCTACTATTCATATGTGAGGCCGTATGGCACATTTTATAAAAATATTTTAGTGTAGGACTGCTTCAAATGAGATTTGCCGTGACGTGGCGAAGCAGCTCAAGAAATTGCAATTTTTTGCCAAAAATCTCAAATTTTTTTTTACATATATAATTATATACAGGAGATGCCCAGGTTATACCGGCTGTACATATATAATTATATACAGGAGATGCCCAGGTTATACCGGCTGTACATATATAATTATATACAGGAGACGCCAGGTTATACTACATTTACATATATAATTATACACAGGAGAGATACCCAGGTTATACCGGCTGTATATATATAATTATATACAAAAGATGCCCAGGTTATACTACATTTACATATATAATTATACACAGGAGAGATACCCAGGTTATACCGGCTGTATATATATAATTATATACAAAAGATGCCCAGGTTATACTACATGTACATATATAATTATACACAGGAGATGCCCAGGTTATACCAGCTGTACATATATAATTATATACAGGAGATGTCCAGGTTTTACCGGCTGTACATATATAATTATATACAGGAGATGTCCAGGTTATACCAGCTATACATATATAATTATATACAGGAGATACCCAGGTTATACCGGCTGTACATATATAATTATATACAGGAGATGCCCAGGTTATACCAGCTGTAGATATATAATTATATACAGGAGATGCCCGGGTTATACCGGCTGTACATATATAATTATATACATGAGATACCCAGGTTATACCGGCTGTACATATATAATTATATACAGGGGATGCCCAGGTTATACTACATGTACATATATAATTATATACAGGAGATGCCCAGGTTATACCGGCTGTACATATATAATTATATACAGGAGATACCCAGGTTATACCGGCTGTACATATATAATTATATACAGGAGATGCCCAGGTTATACCAGCTGTAGATATATAATTATATACAGGAGATGCCAGGTTATACTACATGTACATATATAATTATATACAGGAGATGCCCAGGTTATACCGGCTGTACATATATAATTATATACAGGAGATACCCAGGTTATACCGGCTGTACATATATAATTATATACAGGAGATGCCCAGGTTATACTGGCTGTACATATATAATTATATACAGGAGATACCCAGGTTATACCGGCTGTACATATATAATTATACACAGGAGATGCCCAGGTTATACCAGCTGTACATATATAATTATCTACAGGACATGCCCAGGTTATACCAGCTATACATATATAATTATATATAGGAGATGCCAGGTTATACCGGCTGTACATATATAATTATATACAGGCGATGCCCAGGTTATACCAGCTGTACATATATAATTATATACAGGAGATACCCAGGTTATACCGGCTGTACATATATAATTATATACAGGAGATGCCCAGGTTATACCGGCTGTACATATATAACTATATACAGGAGATGCCCAGGTTATACCGGCTGTACATATATAATTATATACAGGAGATGCCCAGGTTATACCGGCTGTACATATATAATTATATACAGGAGATGCCCAGGTTATACCGGCTGTACATATATAATTATATACAGGAGATGCCCAGGTTATACCGGCTGTACATATATAATTATATACAGGAGATGACCAGGTTATACCGGCTGTACATATATAATTATATACAGGAGATGCCCAGGTTATACCGGCTGTACATATATAATTATATACAGGAGATGCCCAGGTTATACCGGCTGTACATATATAATTATATACAGGAGATGCCCAGGTTATACCGGCTGTACATATATAATTATATACAGGAGATGCCCAGGTTATACCAGCTGTACATATATAATTATATACAGGAGATGCCCAGGTTATACCAGCTGTACATATATAATTATATACAGGAGATGCCCAGGTTATACCGGCTGTACATATATAATTATATACAGGAGATGCCCAGGTTATACCGGCTGTACATATATAATTATATACAGGAGATGCCCAGGTTATACCGGCTGTACATATATAATTATATACAGGAGATGCCCAGGTTATACCAGCTGTACATATATAATTATATACAGGAGATGCCCAGGTTATACCAGCTGTACATATATAATTATATACAGGAGATGCCCAGGTTATACCAGCTGTACATATA
This sequence comes from Anomaloglossus baeobatrachus, assembly GCF_048569485.1. NCBI lineage: Eukaryota > Metazoa > Chordata > Amphibia > Anura > Aromobatidae > Anomaloglossus > Anomaloglossus baeobatrachus. The sequence continues at coordinate 28,615,900 of NC_134354.1, read as the reverse complement.
TAATTATATACAGGAGATGCCCAGGTTATACCAGCTGTACATATATAATTATATACAGGAGATGCCCAGGTTATACCGGCTGTACATATATAATTATATACAGGAGATGTCCAGGTTATACCGGCTGTACATATATAATTATATACAGGAGATGCCCAGGTTATACCAGCTGTACATATATAATTATATACAGGAGATGCCCAGGTTATACCGGCTGTACATATATAATTATATACAGGAGATGCCCAGGTTATACCGGCTGTACATATATAATTATATACAGGAGATGCCCAGGTTATACCGGCTGTACATATATAATTATATACAGGAGATGCCCAGGTTATACCGGCTGTACATATATAATTATATACAGGAGATGCCCAGGTTATACCAGCTATACATATATAATTATATATAGGAGATGCCAGGTTATACCGGCTGTACATATATAATTATATACAGGCGATGCCCAGGTTATACCAGCTGTACATATATAATTATATACAGGAGATGCCCAGGTTATACCAGCTGTACATATATAATTATATACAGGAGATGCCAGGTTATACCGGCTGTACATATATAATTATATACAGAAGATACCCAGGTTATACCGGCTGTACATATATAATTATATACAGGAGATGCCCAGGTTATACCAGCTGTACATATATAATTATATACAGGAGATGCCCAGGTTATACCAGCTGTACATATATAATTATATACAGGAGATGCCCAGGTTATACCAGCTGTACATATATAATTATATACAGGAGATGCCCAGGTTATACCGACTGTACATATATAATTATATACAGAAGATACCCAGGTTATACCGGCTGTACATATATAATTATATACAGGAGATACCCAGGTTATACCGGCTGTACATATATAATTATATACAGGAGATGCCCAGGTTATACCAGCTGTACATATATAATTATATACAGGAGATGCCCAGGTTATACCAGCTGTACATATATAATTATATACAGGAGATGCCCAGGTTATACCAGCTGTACATATATAATTATATACAGGAGATGCCCAGGTTATACCAGCTGTACATATATAATTATATACAGGAGATACCCAGGTTATACCAGCTGTACATATATAATTATATACAGGAGATGCCCAGGTTATACCGACTGTACATATATAATTATATACAGAAGATACCCAGGTTATACCGGCTGTACATATATAATTATATACAGGAGATACCCAGGTTATACCGGCTGTACATATATAATTATATACAGGAGATGCCCAGGTTATACCAGCTGTACATATATAATTATATACAGGAGATGCCCAGGTTATACCAGCTGTACATATATAATTATATACAGGAGATGCCCAGGTTATACCAGCTGTACATATATAATTATATACAGGAGATGCCCAGGTTATACCAGCTTGCTCCATACCACTATGTAGGGTGCAGTATGTGGTTATAGCAGTTGGTTCTGCTGTAGTGGATATTTGTGGCATTGTAGTCACTCACTAGTGACAATGTGATTCCTCTACACCTGGATGCGGAGGCATTTACACCTCCACTGGCGCTTTACAAGGCAATCAGCCAATTTCGTAAGAGGAAGACAGAAAGACAATGAGCATCTGATAGAAACACGTCGCTGAGGGATATTTTTAACTGTATTGTACCTGAGTGGTCAAACACAGGCACTACTGGAGGCAGGTTCCTCCTGGAAGGTTTCCTGCTCTGTGTGATCAGCCTCTCCCACCTGTACCAGAGGCTTCATAACCTCCACCTGCAGAGCAGGAGCAGCCACAGCCCTCCCAGGAGCCCGCACACCGCCGCCATGGGAGCCAGGAGCTATTTATTGCTTATTGCTATTATCCTTATCACAGGTAGGTCAGACATCATACCTATATATATATAATTATTTATTTATTTATAACTTTTAGATTTATTTTTTTGTTATTTTTCCACTATTATTATTTATTTATTATTATTATTATTATTATTATTATTTTTGTACTATTTTTTATGGTTATTATTTTTTATTTATTATTTTTATTCAGTTTTTCTTATTGTTTCTTTTTGACATTTTTATGACATATTTTAATTCATTTTTAATATGCTATCTGATCTGAAACAAGTTAGTTTTGTAACTTTTGTCCAAGCCATATATATTAGGCTCGGGTCCCACGACCATATTCCTATTCCATCATAGTCCTATTATACTTATTACCGACCAATCAGCCTCTGTTCAGAGTCTGATCACTTTGGGATCTGATATGGAGAATAAAAAAATAATCTAAAATTCTCCATCTTCTCCAATTCTGTCTGTTTGCGATGTCACACGAGCGCGGTCCAATGTTTTCCATGGACCCAAAGACATGAACGGCCGAGCGCGATCCGATTCTCGGCAAATCATCATGCTGTGATTCTTTTTCTCAGACCACTGGGTCTGAGAATAAAATTGGACATGTGCACGGCCTCATTGAATAACATTGGACCGAGTGCGATCCGGGGTTTTGTTGAATCGCACTTGAACCGTAACTACAGTCGCCTAAACGAGCCCTTGTGTTGAGGAAAGGAACATTTCAGGAACTGAAAGCGGTGATCATACTGTCTGATTTATGTAAATGAAAGAAAACTAAAAGTAATTAAAATCTTTAATATATGGATGTCCATATAGGATTTTTTAATTATATTATTATTATTATTATTATTATTATTTTGTGTTTGTTTTTTGTTTTGTTTTTTATTTAATTTTTAATTGTTAAATTACTACTATTTTTGTAATATTAATGAAAAAAATATTTTTTGTATTTTACATAATGTATATCTTTTAATTTCAAGTATATATACATATATATATATATATATATATATATATATATATATATATATATATATATATATATATATATATATATATATATATATCTGAATTTAAAATCTATTATTATAAAGTAAACAATTATTGTTATTATACTTACTACCTGCAGTACTATTTTTTTATTACACTTAAAATATTACAATATCAGTAAAACATTATTATTATTATTATTATTATTATTAGTATGAATATGAACTATTAATAACATCAAAAATCATAAAAGGCATAAATACCTAGAAGGATATAAAAATGGCGAAGAAGAAGAATAATAATATGAAAAAAAGAAAAATAATAATAATAAATTATGTAAAATACAAACAATATTGTTATAATAATAATATGAAATAATAATAACATATCAAAAATCATAACTTAAAAACCTAGAAGAATATGAATATTGCAAACAATATAAATAATAATAGTAATGATAATAATCATATGAAAATATTAGTAGAAGTAGTAATACTGTGAATGAATAATAACATAAAAAATCATAAAAAGCATAAAAACCTAGAAGGATATAAAAATGGCAAAGAAAAATAATAATAATATGAACTATCAATAAAATATGAAATAATAAAAAACAAAAACACCTAAAATGATAAAAAATAATAATTATTATTATTATTATTATTAGTATTATTATTAATAATAATAATAATAATAATAATAATAATAATAATAATAATATGAACAATTAATAAAATCTGAAAAAGCATAAAAGGGATAACAACCTAGAATTATATAAAAATGACAAAGAAAAATATAAATAATAATAATATGAGCAATTAATAAAACATGAAAAAATGTCAAAAAACCCCCATAAAACCTAGAATGATATAAACATAGCAAAGAAAAATATAATAATAATAATAATAATAATAATACAATATGAAAAATCATAAAAAGAAAACAAATTATATAAAAATGGCAAATAAAAATAATAATGAACTTAGAATGATGTAAAAATGACAAAGAAAAATATAAATAATAATAATAAAATTAATCTTAATAAAATCTGAAAAAGCATAAAAAACTAGAATGATATAAAAATAACAAAGAAAAAAATAATAATAATAATAATACTACAAACTATTAATAAAATACTCAAAGCATAAAAAGAATACAAATGTAAAATTATATAAAAATAACGAAAAATATAACATTTTATGTAATTTCGTTTGCGCTATTATCTCGGAATTTTGTCATTAATTAGAACCTTTATTTGATGTTTTGACCTATATTTCAATTACAATTTGAATGATGAAAAATGACCTTATACATGTGTCATGACTGAGAAGGAAGTTTATGGCTTGAGGTTTACTGATCAGGGACGGAGGAGGTGACATTTGCTCAGATGTGGCAGCGTTGTCACATGTTTGTGGAGCAGCAGATTCCATTATCTCACAAGTGGACAGGTGTATTCAAAACTCCAACCGACCGCACCCGGTGAGAGAAAAATCAGCATGAGATACTTGATTTTCAGTCCACTGCCTGATCAATATTTCACGGGAAAAACCACAGATATGGATTTGTAGAAAACATCCGCCGCATCTAGACTCCCCAATAATGGGAACGTTACCACACTGGTTGACCCGTTGGTTGATCGGCAGCGGTTGACCCGTTGGTTGATCAGCAGCGGTTGACCCGTTGGTTGATCGGCAGCAGTTGACCCGTTGGTTGATCAGCAGCGGTTGACCCGTTGGTTGATCGGCAGGTCTACTTGTTATCCTTTTAATGCCAGGAAGGAGAAACCACTGATGGTGAACGTTGGTGGACGCCATTTTCAGGTCTCTCCAGAGATGCTCAATTGGGTTTAGGTTTTATCTGGAAAAACAAAGAAATATAAATGATCATATGAGCTCACCGGCTTAGTTTCAGAAATAGCGCCTCTCTGGCTCACAGGTTGTGTCTGGTATTGCAGCTATTCCCTTAAAGGATTATTCCCAACTTAAGTTGTAATTTATCTACTTGTTGGGAATAACCCTTTAAATGGGGTGAACCCTCAAAGGGTGTGTGGACATAACGACCTTGCTGAGATAATTCTTTGAAGCCTTTCCTGGAAAACATTAGTTACAGGTTAGATTTTATACTTAATATGTGTAAATAAAAATGTTTTTACCCTGCAGCACGCAACGGTCAATATTGGCGATAGTCGTCATCTGTATATTGAATATGAGCGTAGCGAAACCATAGCTAAATATTAATCCTGAAGAAGGATCTGATGCATCAAGTGTAAATCCGTGCACCGAGGGCAAAGCCCGCTATGGGTGAGGCCGATCCTGAGATTTATCAGCTGTTTGTTAGAAGTGAGACTGCAAAAATAGTGAAATACGGCCACATCCGACCTGTTTTTCACGTATTTGGAAGATATTACAAAGTCTGTTTTGTTTTTAGCAGCCCTGAAGACGAAAATACATTTGTTGAAATTCTAGAACTTTGACAGTATAATTACAGGGCAGTGCCCATAACTAATTTAAGCAAGTTTCGTCTGTTATTTTTTGCTTTTATTTGTATTTTTGCAAATAGATTACTATAAAGTAATAGTCCTACAGTATATGTCCAGTATTTATAACAGGAGATCAAGAGGTAGCAAAATATACAGTGGGTACGGAAAGTATTCACACCCCTTTACATTTTTCACTGTTTGTTTCTTTGCAGCCATTTGGCAACTTCAAAAAAGTTCACTTTTTCCTCATTAATGTGCACTCTGCGCCCATCCCCCATCTTGACACAAAAAACAGAAATGCAGAAATTTTTGCAAATTCATTAAAGAAAAACTGAAATATCACATGTCATAAGTATTCAGCCCCTTTGCTGAGTATTGAGTAGAAGCGTCCTCCTTTTGGGCTAGTATAGTCATGAGTCTTCTTGGGATCCTGGATTTGGGGATCCTCTGCCATTCTTCCTTGTAGATCCTCTCCAGTTCTGTTAGGTTGGATGGTGAACGTTGATGGACGCCATTTTCAGATATCTCCAGAGATGCTCAATTGGGTTTAGGTCAGGGCTCTGGCTGGGCCGGTCAAGAATAGTCACAGAGTTGTTCTGAAGCCGCTCCTTTGTTATTTTAGCTGTGTGCTTAGGGTCATTGTCTTGTTGGAAGGTGAACCTTCGGCCAAGTCTGAGGTCCAGAGCACTCTGGAAGAGGTTTTCTTCCAGGATTTCTCTGTACTTGTCCACATTCATCTTTCCATGAATTGCAGCCAGTCGTCCATAACATGATGCTGCTACCACCATGTTTCACTGTGGGGATTGTATTGGGCAGGTGATGAGCAGTGCCTGGTTTTCTCCACACATACTGCTTAGAATTATCACCAAAAAGTTCTATCTTCGTCTCATCAGACCAGAGAATCTTATTTCTCATAGTCTGGGAGTTCTTCATGTGTTTTTTTGCAAACTCTATGCGGCTTTCGTATGTCTTGCTCTGAGGAGAGGCTTCCGTCGGGCCACTCTGCCATAAAGGCCCGACTGGTGGAGGCTGCAGTGATAGTTGATTTTGTGGAACTTTCTCCTATCTCCCTATTGCATCTCTGGAGCTCAGCCACAGTGATCTTGGGGTTCTTCTTTACCTCTCTCACCAAGGCTCTTCTCCCACGATTGCTCAGTTTGGCTGGACGGCCACGTCTAGGAAGAGTTCTCGTGCTCCCAAACTTCTTTCACTTGAGAATTATGGAGACTACTGTGCTCTTAGGAACCTTCAGTACTGCAGAAATTTTTTTGTAACCTTGGCCAGATCTGTGCCTTGTCACAAATCTGTCTCTGAGCTCCTTGGGCAGTTCCTTTGACCTCATGATTCTCATTTGGTGTGACATGCAGTGTGACCTGTGAGGTCTTATATAGACAGGTGTGCGCCTTTCCAAATCAAGTCCTATCAGTTTAATTACACACAGCTGGACTCCAATGAAGGAGTAGAACCATCTCAAGGAGCATCATAAGGAAATGGACAGCTCATGACTTAAATATGAGTGTCTGAGCAAAGGGTGTGAATACTTATGACCATGTGATATTTCAGTTTTTTTTGTTTAATAAATTTGCAAAAGTTTCTACATTTCTGGTTTTTTTTTTGTCAATATGGGGGATGGGGTGCAGAGTGTACATTAATGAGAAAAAAATGCAGTTTATTGAATTTATCAAATGGCTGTAATGAAAAAAAGAGTGAAAAATTTAAAGGGGTGTGAATACTTTCCATACCCACAGTATAAAATATATACTGTTTGGAGAACGGAGCTTGATCTGGTGCCAATGGATGGGATCGTGCACAGTTCTGTTTGTTAAATTCTTTGGGAGTATCTTTTTTTTTAAGAATAAATCAGTAATACATCTAAATATATGAAAACTGTAATGTACCTAAGTTTCATTTTTCTCACCTTTCACCAGCCTGTAGTTCCCTGTTTCCTGCCTGCAGGTGCTAAGTAAAAGTGCATCATAACCTTCCGCAGTCACAAAAAAACCCTCTAGTACACTAAATAGCAGAAAGAGTAGAAGGGAGAGGAGGGGGATGAAGCTGCACATTAAATAGTACAAAGCGTAGAAGGAAGAGGAGGGGGATGAAGCTGCACACTAAATAGTAGAAAGAGAGGAAGGAGAGGAGAGGGGTGAAGCTGCACAAAAGAGTGGAAGGGAAAGAAGGATGAAGCTTCACATTAAATAATAGAAAGCGTGGAAGGGAGAGGAGGGGGATGAAGCTGCACATTAAATAGTAGAAAGCGTGGAAGGGAGAGGAGGGGGATGAAGCTGCACACTAAATAGTAGAAAGCGTTGAAGGGAGAGGAGGGGGATGAAGCTGCACACTAAATAGTAGAAAGAGTGGAAGGGACAGGAGGGGGATGAAGCTGCACACTAAATAGTAGAAAGAGAGGAAAGATAGGAGAGGGGTGAAGCTGCACAAAAGAGTGGAAGGGAGAGAAGGATGAAGCTGTACATTAAATAATAGAAAGTGTGGAAGGGAGAGGAGGGGGAGGAAGCTGCACATTAAATAGTAGAAAGCGTGGAAGGGAGAGGAGGGGGATGAAGCTGTACACTAAATAGTAGAAAGCGTGGAAGGGAGAGGAGGGGGATGAAGCTGTACACTAAATAGTAGAAAGAGTGGAAGGGACAGGATGGGGATGAAGCTGCACACTAAATAGTAGAACGAGAGGAAGGGAGAGGAGAGGGATGATGCTGCACAAAGAGTGGAAGGGAGAGGAGGGGGATGAAGCTGCACACTAAATGGTAGAAAGAGAGGAAGGAAGAGGAGGGGGATGAAGCTGCACAAAGAGTGGAAGGGAGAGGAGGGGGATAAAGCTGCACACTAAATAGTAGAAAGAATGCAAGGGAGAGGACGGGGTTGAAGCTGCACAGTAAATAGTAGAAAGAGAGGAAGGAGAGGAGTGGGATGAAGCTGCAGGTTCTATTTCTCAGTGTATCTCTGAGACTGTGTGCTGTGAGAGGGGAGAGGGAGCAGCAAGGGGAATATGTGACTAAGAGAACAAACTGATTAGTAAGACGGAAAGAAAAAGACCAAATCTAATCAGACTACAAATAGGCTACCAAAAAATTCTAAGAAGGGATTGGGCATGATTTAGAAATGCTGGTGTTTGGTATTTGCATGAAGTGATTTCGCTGTTTAGAAAGGTCTTCCAATTTTGCTTTTAGTTCTTTGATAATCTCGGAGGACTGTACAGTTTAAAGTGGTTTTATGCAGTTTTACCAGTTTGTATCGGTTTATTACCTCTCAATTGTGTTTCCTTCCCCTCTCTCAAAGCACAAAGCAAACACATGACACAATCCAAATACATAATGTGAGGATAGGAGGGCAGGGTCAGGATGAATGTGTCTCTCTTCTTTGTGTTTCTCAGTACAGGAGAGTTCCGTGTGATGAAAATGTCAATGTTTTTTGCTTGTTTTAGAATAGCTTTGTGTGTGTTAAGTCTTCTGTGTTTTACCAGAGCCGTGTCCTTTACTCTCGGTGTGCTCGAAGAGCTCTCATAGGTTCTGAAGAGGTTTCCCGGTAGAACTTACCGAACGTTGTTAGGATGAGTACAAGAAAACCAATGATCTATTTTTGTTTGCTCCAAGAAAGTACGATGCTAATGTTTATTTTCATGGGAGATTTATTTTTTTACTAGGGGTTTTGGATTGACAGTTGCGATCAGTTTAAATTCAGAAAACCTTAATATCCAAAAAGTAGGGATTCTCTAAAATCGAGAAACCATTTACCAATATGGAGAACATCTTTAGGAATAACATGGCAAACTGTAGATCACTTGTAGATACATTACTCAGTAAAGCTCAAAATCTAATTGCTCCCACTCACAGCATCCAGTTCACAGGAAGCCAGTTAACCAATATGTGAGTTCTTGTATTGTTAAAATGGCCGAACACAACAAAAACCTGCACAAGCATGGGGAAAAGATAGAATCTTCATGCAAGTTTGCCTAATAACTAACAAGATTCAAATCTGCAATGCTGCAAATAAACATTTCTAACAAATGGACCCCCATACTGTCATGTGTGATGGTGCATCTGTTTTAGGAAATGTTCAAGAGTAGAATGCAGTTTTCGGATTGAAAAAATCCTTAATTACCTCGGCGCATTCTAACAATGTGAGTGAATACTAAAGACAAAAGATTACTATTATCTAACCATTGATGGTAACAAAACTGATCAATGTCATCTCTAAAATGCAAATGGTAATTCCTAATTGAGTACGTCAAAGTTTAATTTTACGATGTTTTATATGTTTTAATAGATGCTATAAATAAAGGAGCGTCGGCAAACTCAACAGGTATAAATACTACAGAAAATCAAACTACACAAGACTATTCATCCACAACATTAATGACTACAAACTTTGTATCTTCGTCCTCCACAGGCAGTGTCTCAGACTCTGCAGCAACCACCCTTGAGCCTGCAACTTCCCAAGATACTACCACTTCAGCCACCACAGCCGGTGTCTCCACTGATGTCACAACGTCTAAAACATCTTCATCAACATCCACTAATTTAGAGTCATCAACCATACCATCCACTGAAGTCACTACAAGTCTGACTCAATCAGATTCTGCAACAACCACCATTGAAACTACAACTTCCCAAGATACTAACTCTTCAGCCACCACAGCCGGTGTCTCCACAGATGTCACAACTTCTGATACATCTTCAGCAACATCAAATACCGTAGAAACAACCATAGCCTCCACTGAAATCACTACAAGTCTGACTCAATCAGAATCTGCAACAACCATCTTTGAAACTGCAACTTCCCAAGATACTACCACTTCAGCCACCACAGCCGGTGTCTCTACAGATGTCACAACTTCTGAAACATCTTCAGCAACATCAAATACCGTAGAATCAACCATAGCCTCCACTGAAATCACTACAAGTCTGACTCAATCAGAGTCTGCAACATCCACCATTGAAACTGCAACTACCCAAGATACTACCACTTTAACCACCACAGCCGGTGTCTCTACAGATGTCACAACTTCTGATACATCTTCAGCAACATCAAATACCATAGAATCATCAACCATACCATCCACTGAAATCACTACAAGTCTGACTCAGTCAGAATCTGCAACAACCACCATTGAAACTGCAACTTCCCAAGATACTACAACATCAGCCACCACAGCCAGTGTCTCCACTGATGTCACAACTTCTGATACATCTTCAGCAATATCAAATACCGTAGAAACAACCATAGCCTCCACTGAAATCACTACAAGTCTGACTCAGTCAGAATCTGCAACAACCACCATTGAAACTGCAACTTCCCAAGATACTACAACATCAGCCACCACAGCCAGTGTCTCCACTGATGTCACAACTTCTGATACATCTTCAGCAATATCAAATACCGTAGAAACAACCATAGCCTCCACTGAAATCATTACAAGTCTAACTCAATCAGAATCTGCAACAACCACCTTTGAAACTGCAACTTCCCAAGATACTACCACTTCAGCCACCACAGCCGGTGTCTCCACTGATGTCACAATTTCTGATACATCTTCAGCAACATCAAATAACATAGAATCATCAACCATACCATCCACTGAAATCACTACAAGTCTGACTCAATCAGAATCTGCAACAACCACCATTGAAACTGCAACTACCCAAGATACTACCACTTTAACCACCACAGCCGGTGTCTCCACTGATGTCACAACTTCTGATACATCTTCAGCAACATCAAATACCATAGAAACAACCATAGCCTCCACTGAAATCACTACAAGTCTGACTCAATCAGAGTCTGCAACAACCACCACTGAAACTGCAACTTCCCAAGATACTACCACTTCAGCCACCACAGCCGGTGTCTCCACTGATGTCACAACTTCTGATACATCTTCAGCAACATCAAATACCATAGAATCATCAACCATACCATCCACTGAAATCACTACAAGTCTGACTCAATCAGAATCTGCAACAACCACCATTGAAACTGCAACTTCCCAAGATACTACAACATCAGCCACCACAGCCGATGTCTCCACTGATGTCACAACTTCTGATACATCTTCAGCAACATCAAATACCGTAGAAACAACCATAGCCTCCACTGAAATCACTACAAGTCTGACTCAATCAGAATCTGCACCAACCACCATTGAAACTGCAACTTCCCAAGATACTACCACTTCAGCCACCACAGCTGGTGTCTCCACTGATGTCACAACTTCTGATATATCTTCAGCAACATCAAATACCGTAGAAACAACCATAGCCTCCACTGAAATCACTACAAGTCTGACTCAATCAGAATCTGCAACAGCCACCATTGAAAGTGCAACTTCCCAAGATACTACAACTTTAGCCACCACAGCCGGTCTCTCTACAGATGTCACAACTTCTGATACATCTTCAGCAACATCAAATACCGTAGAAACAACCATAGCCTCCACTGAAATCACTACAAGTCTGACTCAATCAGAATCTGCAACAACCACCATTGAAACTGCAACTTCCCAAGATACTACAACTTCAGCCACCACAGCCGGTGTCTCCACTGATGTCACAACTTCTGATACATCTTCAGCAACATCAAATACCGTAGAAACAACCATAGCCTCCACTGAAATCACTACAAGTCTGACTCAATCAGAATCTGCAACAACCGCAATTGAAACAACAACTTCCCAAGATACTACCACATCAGCCACCACAGCCAGTGTCTCCTCTGATGTCACATCTTCTGATACATCTTCAGCAACATCAAATAGCGTAGAAACAACCATAGCCTCCACTGAAATCACTACAAGTGTGACTCAATCAGAATCTGCAACAACCGCAATTGAAACTACAACTTCCCAAGATACTACCACATCAGCCACCACAGCCGGTGTCTCCACTGATGTCACAACTTCTGATACATCTTCAGCAACATCAAATACCGTAGAAACAACCATAGCCTCCACTGAAATCACTACAAGTCTGACTCAATCAGAATCTGCAACAACCGCAATTGAAACAACAACTTCCCAAGATACTACCACATCAGCCACCACAGCCAGTGTCTCCTCTGATGTCACATCTTCTGATACATCTTCAGCAACATCAAATAGCATAGAAACAACCATAGCCTCCACTGAAATCACTACAAGTGTGACTCAATCAGAATCTGCAACAACCGCAATTGAAACTGCAACTTCCCAAGATACTACCACATCAGCCACCACAGCCGGTGTCTCCACTGATGTCACAACTTCTGATACATCTTCAGCAACATCAAATACCATAGAAACAACCATAGCCTCCACTGAAATCACTACAAGTCTGTCTCAATCAGAATCTGCAACAACCACCATGGAAACTGCAACTTCCCAAGATACTACAACTTCAGCCACCACAGTCGGTGTCTCCACTGATGTCACAACTTCTGATACATCTTCAGCAACATCAAATACCATAGAATCATCAACCATACCATCCACTGAAATCACTACAAGTCTGACTCAATCAGAATCTGCAACAACCACCATGGAAACTGCAACTTCCCAAGATACTACAACTTCAGCCACCACAGCCGGTGTCTCCACTGATGTCACAACGTCTGATACATCTTCAGCAACATCAAATACCATAGAAACAACCATAGCCTCCACTGAAATCACTACAAGTCTGTCTCAATCAGAATCTGCAACAACCACCATGGAAACTGCAACTTCCCAAGATACTACAACTTCAGCCACCACAGCCGGTGTCTCCACTGATGTCACAACGTCTGATACATCTTCAGCAACATCAAATACCATAGAAACAACCATAGCCTCCACTGAAATCACTACAAGTCTGTCTCAATCAGAATCTGCAACAACCACCATGGAAACTGCAACTTCCCAAGATACTACCACTTCAGCCACCACAGCCGGTGTCTCCACTGATGTCACAACTTCTGATACATCTTCAGCAACATCAAATACCATAGAAACAACCATAGCCTCCACTGAAATCACTACAAGTCTGACTCAATCAGAATCTGCAACAACCACCATTGAAACTGCAACTTCCCAAGATACTACAACTTCAGCCACCACAGCCGGCGTCTCCACTGATGTCACAACGTCTGATACATCTTCAGCAACATCAAATACCGTAGAAACAACCATAGCCTCCACTGAAATCACTACAAGTCTGACTCAATCAGAATCTGGAACAACCACGATTGAAACTGCAACTTCCCAAGGTACTACCACTTCAGCCACCACAGCCGGTGTCTCCACTGATGTCACAACTTTAGAAACATCTTCAGCAACATCAAATACCATAGAATCATCAACCATACCATCCACTGAAATCACAACAAGTCTGACTCAATCAGAATCTGCAACAACCGCAATTGAAACAACAACTTCCCAAGATACTACCACATCAGCCACCACAGCCGGTGTCTCCTCTGATGTCACATCTTCTGATACATCTTCAGCAACATCAAATAGCGTAGAAACAACCATAGCCTCCACTGAAATCACTACAAGTCTGACTCAATCAGAATCTGCAACAACCGCAATTGAAACTGCAACTTCCCAAGATACTACCACATCAGCCACCACAGCCGGTGTCTCCACTGATGTCACAACTTCTGATACATCTTCAGCAACATCAAATACCATAGAAACAACCATAGCCTCCACTGAAATCACTACAAGTCTGTCTCAATCAGAATCTGCAACAACCACCATGGAAACTGCAACTTCCCAAGATACTACAACTTCAGCCACCACAGCCGGTGTCTCCACTGATGTCACAACTTCTGATACATCTTCAGCAACATCAAATACCATAGAAACAACCATAGCCTCCACTGAAATCACTACAAGTCTGTCTCAATCAGAATCTGCAACAACCACCATGGAAACTGCAACTTCCCAAGATACTACAACTTCAGCCACCACAGCCGGTGTCTCCACTGATGTCACAAATTCTGATACATCTTCAGCAACATCAAATACCATAGAAACAACCATAGCCTCCACTGAAATCACTACAAGTCTGTCTCAATCAGAATCTGCAACAACCACCATGGAAACTGCAACTTCCCAAGATACTACCACTTCAGCCACCACAGCCAGTGTCTCCACTGATGTCACAACTTCTGATACATCTTCAGCAACATCAAATACCATAGAAACAACCATAGCCTCCACTGAAATCACTACAAGTCTGACTCAATCAGAATCTGCAACAACCACCATTGAAACTGCAACTTCCCAAGATACTACAACTTCAGCCACCACAGCCGGTGTCTCCACTGATGTCACAACGTCTGATACATCTTCAGCAACATCAAATACCGTAGAAACAACCATAGCCTCAACTGAAATCACTACAAGTCTGACTCAATCAGAATCTGGAACAACCACGATTGAAACTGCAACTTCCCAAGGTACTACCACTTCAGCCACCACAGCCGGTGTCTCCACTGATGTCACAACTTTAGAAACATCTTCAGCAACATCAAATACCATAGAATCACCAACCATACCATCCACTGAAATCACTACAAGTCTGACTCAATCAGAATCTGCAACAACCACCATTAAAACTGCAAGTTCCCAAGATACTACCACTTCAGCCACCACAGCTGGTGTCTCCACTGATGTCACAACTTCTGAAACATCTTCAACAACATCAAATACCGTAGAAACAACCATAGCCACCACTGAAATCACTACAAGTCTGACTCAATCAGAATCTGGAACAACCACGATGGAAACTGCAACTTCCCAAGATACTACCACTTCAGCCACCACAGCCGGTGTCTCTACAGATGTCACAACTTCTGAAACATCTTCAACAACATCAAATACCGTAGAAACAACCATAGCCTCCACTGAAATCACTACAAGTCTGACTCAATCAGAATCTGCAACAACCAACATTGAAACTGCAAGTTCCCAAGATACTACCACTTCAGCCACCACAGCTGGTGTCTCCACTGATGTCACAACTTCTGAAACATCTTCAACAACATCAAATACCGTAGAAACAACCATAACCACCACTGAAATCACTACAAGTCTGACTCAATCAGAATCTGGAACAACCACCATTGAAACTGCAACTTCCCAAGATACTACCACTTCAGCCACCACAGCCGGTGTCTCCACTGATGTCACAACCTTTGAAACATCTTCAGCAACATCAAATACCATAGAATCATCAACCATACCATCCACTGAAATCAATACAAGTCTGACTCAATCAGAATCTGCAACAACCACCATTGAAACTGCAACTTCCCAAGATACTACCACTTCAGCCACCACAGCTGGTGTCTCCACTGATGTCACAACGTCTGAAACATCTTCAGCAACATCAAATACCGTAGAATCATCAACCATACCATCCACTGAAATCACTACAAGTCTGACTCAATCAGAATCTGCAACAACCACCATTGAAACTGCAACTTCCCAAGATACTACCACATCAGCCACCACAGCTGGTGTCTCCACTGA
Source organism: Anomaloglossus baeobatrachus (assembly GCF_048569485.1). Lineage (NCBI taxonomy): Eukaryota > Metazoa > Chordata > Amphibia > Anura > Aromobatidae > Anomaloglossus > Anomaloglossus baeobatrachus. The sequence continues at coordinate 28,600,065 of NC_134354.1, read as the reverse complement.
TGTCACAACGTCTGAAACATCTTCAGCAACATCAAATACCATAGAATCATCAACCATACCATCCACTGAAATCACTACAAGTCTGACTCAATCAGAATCTGCAACAACCACCATTGAAACTGCAACTTCCCAAGATACTACCACTTCAGCCATCACAGCTGTTGTCTCCACTGATGTCACAACGTCTGAAACATCTTCAGCAACATCAAATACCGTAGAATCATCAACCATACCATCCACTGAAATCACTACAAGTCTGACTCAATCAGAATCTGCAACAACCACGATTGAAACTGCAACTTCTCAAGATACTACATCTTCAGCCACCACAGCCGGTGTCTCCACTGATGTCACAACTTCTGATACATCTTCAGCAACATCAAATACCATAGAATCATCAACCATACCATCCACTGAAATCACTACAAGTCTGACTCAATCAGAATCTGCAACAACCACCATTGAAACTGCAACTTCCCAAGATACCACTACTTTAGCCACCACAGCCGGTGTCTCTACAGATGTCACAACTTCTGAAACATCTTCAACAACATCAAATACCGTAGAAACAACCATAGCCTCCACTGAAATCACTACAAGTCTGACTCAATCAGAATCTGCAACAACCACCATTGAAACTGCAATTTCCCAAGATACTACTACTTTAGCCACCACAGCCGGTGTCTCTACAGATGTCACAACTTCTGAAACATCTTCAACAACATCAAATACCGTAGAAACAACCATAGCCTCCACTGAAATCACTACAAGCCTGACTCATTCAGAATCTGCAACAACCACCATTGAAACTGCAACTTCCCAAGATACTACCACAACAGCCACCACAGCTGGTGTCTCCACTGATGTCACAACGTCTGAAACATCTTCAGCAACATCAAATACCGTAGAATCATCAACCATACCATCCACTGAAATCAATACAAGTCTGACTCAATCAGAATCTGCAACAACCACCATTGAAACTGCAACTTCCCAAGATACTACCACTTCAGCCACCACAGCTGGTGTCTCCACTGATGTCACAAAGTCTGAAACATCTTCAGCAACATCAAATACCGTAGAATCATCAACCATACCATCCACTGAAATCACTACAAGTCTGACTCAATCAGAATCTGCACCAACCACCATTGAAACTGCAACTTCCCAAGATACGACCACATCAGCCACCACAGCTGGTGTCTCCACTGATGTCACAACGTCTGAAACATCTTCAGCAACATCAAATACCATAGAATCATCAACCATACCATCCACTGAAATCACTACAAGTCTGACTCAATCAGAATCTGCAACAACCACCATTGAAACTGCAACTTCCCAAGATACTACCACTTCAGCCACCACAGCTGGTGTCTCCACTGATGTCACAACGTCTGAAACATCTTCAGCAACATCAAATACCGTAGAATCATCAACCATACCATCCACTGAAATCACTACAAGTCTGACTCAATCAGAATCTGCAACAACCACGATTGAAACTGCAACTTCTCAAGATACTACATCTTCAGCCACCACAGCTGGTGTCTCCACTGGTGTCACAACTTCTGATACATCTTCAGCAACATCAAATACCATAGAAACAACCATAGCCTCCACTGAAATCACTACAAGTGTGACTCAATCAGAATCTGCAACAACCACCATTGAAACTGAAACTTCCCAAGATACTACCACATCAGCCACCACAGCTGGTGTCTCCACTGATGTCACAACTTTTGAAACATCTTCAGCAACATCAAATACCATAGAATCATCAACCATACCATCCACTGAAATCACTACAAGTCTGACTCAATCAGAATCTGCAACAACCACCATTGAAACTGCAACTTCCCAAGATACCACTACTTTAGCCACCACAGCCGGTGTCTCTACAGATGTCACAACTTCTGATACATCTTCAGCAACATCAAATACCGTAGAAACAACCATAGCCTCCACTGAAATCACTACAAGCCTGACTCAATCAGAATCTGGAACAACCACGATTGAAACTGCAACTTCCCAAGATACTACCACTTCAGCCACCACAGCCGGTGTCTCCACTGATGTCACAACTTTAGAAACATCTTCAGCAACATCAAATACCAAAGAATCATCAACCATACCATCCACTGAAATCACTACAAGTCTGACTCAATCAGAATCTGCAACAACCACCATTGAAACTGCAACTTCCCAAGATACCACTACTTTAGCCACCACAGCCGGTGTCTCTACAGATGTCACAACTTCTGAAACATCTTCAACAACATCAAATACTGTAGAAACAACCATAGCCTCCACTGAAATCACTACAAGTCTGACTCAATCAGAATCTGCAACAACCACCATTGAAACTGCAACTTCCCAAGATACTACCACAACAGCCACCACAGCAGGTGTCTCCACTGATGTCACAACGTCTGAAACATCTTCAGCAACATCAAATACCGTAGAATCATCAACCATACCATCCACTGAAATCAATACAAGTCTGACTCAATCAGAATCTGCAACAACCACCATTGAAACTGCAACTTCCCAAGATACTACCACTTCAGCCACCACAGCTGGTGTCTCCACTGATGTCACAAAGTCTGAAACATCTTCAGCAACATCAAATACCGTAGAATCATCAACCATACCATCCACTGAAATCACTACAAGTCTGACTCAATCAGAATCTGCACCAACCACCATTGAAACTGCAACTTCCCAAGATACGACCACATCAGCCACCACAGCTGGTGTCTCCACTGATGTCACAACGTCTGAAACATCTTCAGCAACATCAAATACCATAGAATCATCAACCATACCATCCACTGAAATCACTACAAGTCTGACTCAATCAGAATCTGCAACAACCACCATTGAAACTGCAACTTCCCAAGATACTACCACTTCAGCCACCACAGCTGGTGTCTCCACTGATGTCACAACGTCTGAAACATCTTCAGCAACATCAAATACCGTAGAATCATCAACCATACCATCCACTGAAATCACTACAAGTCTGACTCAATCAGAATCTGCAACAACCACGATTGAAACTGCAACTTCTCAAGATACTACATCTTCAGCCACCACAGCTGGTGTCTCCACTGGTGTCACAACTTCGGATACATCTTCAGCAACATCAAATACCATAGAAACAACCATAGCCTCCACTGAAATCACTACAAGTGTGACTCAATCAGAATCTGCAACAACCACCATTGAAACTGAAACTTCCCAAGATACTACCACATCAGCCACCACAGCTGGTGTCTCCACTGATGTCACAACTTTTGAAACATCTTCAGCAACATCAAATACCATAGAATCATCAACCATACCATCCACTGAAATCACTACAAGTCTGACTCAATCAGAATCTGCAACAACCACCATTGAAACTGCAACTTCCCAAGATACCACTACTTTAGCCACCACAGTCGGTGTCTCTACAGATGTCACAACTTCTGAAACATCTTCAACAACATCAAATACCGTAGAAACAACCATAGCCTCCACTGAAATCACTACAAGCCTGACTCAATCAGAATCTGCAACAACCACCATTGAAACTGCAACTTCCCAAGATACCACTACTTTAGCCACCACAGTCGGTGTCTCTACAGATGTCACAACTTCTGAAACATCTTCAACAACATCAAATACCGTAGAAACAACCATAGCCTCCACTGAAATCACTACAAGCCTGACTCAATCAGAATCTGCAACAACCACCATTGAAACTGCAACTTCCCAAGATACTACCACAACATCCACCACAGCTGGTGTCTCCACTGATGTCACAACGTCTGAAACATCTTCAGCAACATCAAATACCGTAGAATCATCAACCATACCATCCACTGAAATCACTACAAGTCTGACTCAATCAGAATCTGCAACAACCACCATTGAAACTGCAACTTCCCAAGATACTACCACATCAGCCACCACAGCTGGTGTCTCCACTGATGTCACAACGTCTGATACATCTTCAGCAACATCAAATACCGTAGAATCATCAACCCTACCATCCACTGAAATCACTACAAGTCTGACTCAATCAGAATCTGCAACAACCACCATTGAAACTGAAACTTCCCAAGATACTACCACAACAGCCACCACAGCTGGTGTCTCCACTGATGTCACAACTTTTGAAACATCTTCAGCAACATCAAATACCATAGAATCATCAACCATACCATCCACTGAAATCACTACAAGTCTGACTCAATCAGAATCTGCAACAACCACCATTGAAACTGCAACTTCCCAAGATACCACTACTTTAGCCACCACAGCCGGTGTCTCTACAGATGTCACAACTTCTGATACATCTTCAGCAACATCAAATACCGTAGAAACAACCATAGCCTCCACTGAAATCACTACAAGCCTGACTCAATCAGAATCTGGAACAACCACGATTGAAACTGCAACTTCCCAAGATACTACCACTTCAGCCACCACAGCCGGTGTCTCCACTGATGTCACAACTTTAGAAACATCTTCAGCAACATCAAATACCAAAGAATCATCAACCATACCATCCACTGAAATCACTACAAGTCTGACTCAATCAGAATCTGCAACAACCACCATTGAAACTGCAACTTCCCAAGATACCACTACTTTAGCCACCACAGCCGGTGTCTCTACAGATGTCACAACTTCTGAAACATCTTCAACAACATCAAATACTGTAGAAACAACCATAGCCTCCACTGAAATCACTACAAGTCTGACTCAATCAGAATCTGCAACAACCACCATTGAAACTGCAACTTCCCAAGATACTACCACAACAGCCACCACAGCAGGTGTCTCCACTGATGTCACAACGTCTGAAACATCTTCAGCAACATCAAATACCGTAGAATCATCAACCATACCATCCACTGAAATCACTACAAGTCTGACTCAATCAGAATCTGCAACAACCACCATTGAAACTGCAACTTCCCAAGATACTACCACTTCAGCCACCACAGCTGGTGTCTCCACTGATGTCACAACGTCTGAAACATCTTCAGCAACATCAAATACCGTAGAAACAACCATAGCCTCCACTGAAATCACTACAAGTCTGACTCAATCAGAATCTGGAACAACCACGATTGAAACTGCAACTTCCCAAGATACTACCACTTCAGCCACCACAGCCGGTGTCTCCACTGATGTCACAACTTTAGAAACATCTTCAGCAACATCAAATACCAAAGAATCATCAACCATACCATCCACTGAAATCACTACAAGTCTGACTCAATCAGAATCTGCAACAACCACCATTGAAACTGCAACTTCCCAAGATACCACTACTTTAGCCACCACAGCCGGTGTCTCTACAGATGTCACAACTTCTGAAACATCTTCAACAACATCAAATACCGTAGAAACAACCATAGCCTCCACTGAAATCACTACAAGTCTGACTCAATCAGAATCTGCAACCACCACCATTGAAACTGCAACTTCCCAAGATACTACCACTTCAGCCACCACAGCTGGTGTCTCCACTGATGTCACAACGTCTGAAACATCTTCAGCAACATCAAATACCGTAGAATCATCAACCATACCATCCACTGAAATCACTACAAGTCTGACTCAATCAGAATCTGCAACAACCACCATTGAAACTGCAACTTCCCAAGATACTACCACATCAGCCACCACAGCTGGTGTCTCCACTGATGTCACAACTTCTGATACATCTTCAGCAACATCAAATACCGTAGAATCATCAACCATACCATCCACTGAAATCACTACAAGTCTGACTCAATCAGAATCTGCAACAACCACCATTGAAACTGCAACTTCCCAAGATACTACCACTTCAGCCACCACAGCCGGTGTCTCCACTGATGTCACAACTTCTGATACATCTTCAGCAACATCAAATACCGTAGAAACAACCATAGCCTCCACTGAAATCACTACAAGTCTGACTCAATCAGAATCTGCAACAACCACCATTGAAACTGCAACTTCCCAAGATACTACCACTTCAGCCACCACAGCCGGTGTCTCCACTGATGTCACAACTTCTGATACATCTTCAGCAACATCAAATACCGTAGAAACCACCATAGCCTCCACTGAAATCACTACAAGTCTGACTCAATCAGAATCTGCAACCACCACCATTGAAACTGCAACTTCCCAAGATACTACCACTTCAGCCACCACAGCTGGTGTCTCCACTGATGTCACAACGTCTGAAACATCTTCAGCAACATCAAATACCGTAGAAACAACCATAGCCTCCACTGAAATCACTACAAGTCTGACTCAATCAGAATCTGCAACAACCACCATTGAAACTGCAACTTCCCAAGATACTACCACTTCAGCCACCAGAGCTGGTGTCTCCACTGATGTCACAACGTCTGAAACATCTTCAGCAACATCAAATACCGTAGAAACAACCATAGCCTCCACTGAAATCACTACAAGTCTGACTCAATCAGAATCTGCAACAACCACCATTGAAACTGCAACTTCCCAAGATACTACAACTTCAGCCACCACAGCTGGTGTCTCCACTGATGTCACAACTTCTGAAACATCTTCAACAGAGGCTTCTACAGCAAGTACCATATTAGATACAGCCACTACTACCACCACTTCTACTGAACCAGCAAATATCACATCTGTCAGCTCCACAACTACAAGCACTGTTTCAAGTCCGACATCTACAGAGACAGCCGCCACAACACCATCTTCGAGTTTGACAACACCAGCCACAGCAAATAATGTCAGTACTAGTGTCACTACAGCTGGGAACATTTCCACAGAACCTTCTACAGCAGGTACCACATTAGATAGCACCACTGCTACTCAACAAGCAACTGGCACATCTGTCAGCGCCTCAACTACAAGCACTGTTTCAAGTCCAACATCTACAGAAACATCCGCCTCAACATCGTCTTCGAGTTTGACAACACCAGCAACAGCAAATATTCTCAGTACTAGTGTCAGCACAGCTGGGAACATTTCGACAGAACCTTCTACAGTAGGTACCACATTAGATACCACCACCGCTACTGAACAAGCAACTGGCACATCTGTCAGCTCCACAACTACAAGCACTGTTTCAAGTCCACCATCTACAGAAACATCCGCCTCAACATCTTCTTCGAGTTTGACAACACCAGCAACAGCAAATATTCTCAGTACTAGTGTCAGCACAGCTGGGAACATTTCGACAGAACCTTCTACAGCAGGTACCACATTAGATACCACCACTGCTACTGAACAAGCAACTGGAACATCTGTCAGCTCCTCAACTACAAGCACTGTTTCAAGTCCGACATCTACAGAAACATCCACCACAACATCATCTTCGAGCCTGACAACACCAGCAACAGCAAATAATGTCAGTACTACTGTCAGCACAGCTGGAAATATTACCACATTAGATACAACACCCTCTTTAAGCTCAACTGCATCTCCAACAACAAGTAATACCAGTGTTATCCCAAGCACAGCTGGCATCAATTCAACCGAGGCTTCTACAGCAAGTACCACATTAGATACAGCCACTACTACCACCACTGCTACTGAACCAGCAACTGGCACATCTGTCATCTCCACAACTACAAACACTGTTTCAAGTCCAGCATCTACAGAGACAACCACCACAACATTGTCTTTGAGTCTGACAACATCAGCAACAGCAAATAATGTCAGTACTACTGTCAGCACAGCTGGGAACACTTCCACAGAACCTTCCACAGCAAGTTTCACATTGGATACTAGCTCTACTACCACCACTGCTACTGAACAAGCAACTGGCACATCTGTCAGCTCCACAACTAGAAGCACTGTTTCAAGTCCAGCATCTACAGAGACAACCACCACAACATCGTCTTTGAGCCTGACAACACCAAATATTGTCAGTACTACTGTCAGCACAGCTGGAAATATTACCACATTAGATACAACATCTTCTTTAAACTCGACTGCATCTCCAACAACAAGTAATACCAGTGTTATCCCAAGCACAGCTGGGATCAATTCAACCGAGGCTTCTACAGCAAGTACCACATTAGATACAGCCACTACTACCACCACTGCTACTGGACCAGCAACTGGCATATCTGGCTCCACAACAAGCACTGCTTCAAGTCCATCATCTACAGAAACAACCGTCACAACACCTTCTTCGAGCCTGACAACACCAGCAACAGCAAATAATGTCAGTTCTAGTGTAACCACAGCTGGGAACATTTCTACTGAGCCATCTACTACAGCTAGCTCATTGAATACGACCAAAACGACTTCTGTTACCACCAACATTTCTGTACCAACAATTGACACATCTGTCAGTTCCACAACGGCAAATGTCACTTCAATTCCTGCCACACCTACTGCTACAACATCAATAACAACATTGCTAGTAACATCAGCAACAACCACAATACAACCACCAACAAACACCACACTAACACCAACAACAGCGACAACATCAACAACAGCATTAAATGCATCAACAGCACCAACACCAGGACCAACCACAAAGCTAACAACAGCATTAAATACATCAACAGCACCAACCACAACATCAACAACAGCATTAAACACATCAACAGAGCCAAACACAACATTAACAACTGCGCCACCCACAGCATCAACAACAGCATTAAACGCATCAACAGCACCAACCACAACATCAACAACAGCATTAAACGCATCAACAGAGCCAAACACAACATCAACAACAGCGCCACCCACAACATCAACAACAGCATTAAATGCATCAACAGCACCAACCACAACATCAACAACAGCATTAAACGCATCAACAGCACCACCCACAACATCAACAACAGCATTAAACACATCAACAGAGCCAAACACAACATTAACAACAGCGCCACCCACAGCATCAACAACAGCATTAAACGCATCAACAGCACCACCCACAACATCAACAACAGCATTAAACGCATCAACAGCACCAACCACAACATCAACAACAGCATTAAACACATCAACAGAGCCAAACACAACATCAACAACAGCATTAAACACATCAACAGAGCCAAACACAACATTAACAACTGCGCCACCCACAGCATCAACAACAGCATTAAACACATCAACAGAGCCAAACACAACATTAACAACAGCACCACCCACAACATCAACAACAGCATTAAACACATCAACAGAGCCAAACACAACATTAACAACTGCGCCACCCACAGCATCAACAACAGCATTAAACGCATCAACAGCGCCAACCACAACATCAACAACAGCATTAAACGCATCAACAGCACCAACCACAACATCAACAACAGCATTAAACACATCAACAGAGCCAAACACAACATCAACAACAGCATTAAACACATCAACAGAGCCAAACACAACATTAACAATTGCGCCACCCACAGCATCAACAACAGCATTAAACACATCAACAGAGCCAAACACAACATTAACAACTGTGCCACCCACAGCATCAACAACAGCATTAAACACATCAACAGAGCCAAACACAACATTAACAACTGCGCCACCCACAACATCAACAACAGCATTAAACACATCAACAGAGCCAAACACAACATTAACAACTGCGCCACCCACAGCATCAACAACAGCATTAAACGCATCAACAGCGCCAACCACAACATCAACAACAGCATTAAACGCATCAACAGCGCCAACCACAACATCAACAACAGCATTAAACACATCAACAGAGCCAAACACAACATCAACAACAGCGCCACCCACAACATCAACAACAGCATTAAACGCATCAACAGCACCACCCACAACATCAACAACAGTATTAAACGCATCAACAGCACCACCCACAACATCAGCAACAGCATTAAACGCATCAACAGCACCAACCACAACATCAACAACAGCATTAAACACATCAACAGAGCCAAACACAACATCAACAACAGCGCCACCCACAACATCAACAACAGCATTAAATGCATCAACAGCACCACCCACAACATCAACAACAGCATTAAACGCATCAACAGCGCCACCCACAACATCAACAACAGCATTAAACGCATCAAGTGTGCCAACCATATCAACAACAGCGCCAACGACAATATCAACAACAGCATTAAACGCATCAACAGAACCAACCATAACATCAACAACACCAACCACAAAGCTAACAACAACAGCAGTAAACGCATCAACAGCGCCACCCACAACATCAACAACCGCATTCAATGCATCAACAGCGCCAACAACAGCACCAACCTCAAAGCCAACAACATCAGCAGTAAACGCATCAACAGCGCCACCCACTACATCAACAACAGCATTGAATGCATCAACAGCGCCAACAACAGCACCAACCACAAAGCCAACAACATCAGCAGTAAATGCATCAACAGCGCTAACAACAGCACCAACCACAAAGCCAACAACATCAGCAGTAAACACATCAACAGCGCCACCCACAACATCAACAACCGCATTGAATGCATCAACAGCGCCAACAACAGCACCAACTACAAAGCCAACAACATCAGCAGTAAACGCATCAACAGCGCCACCCACAACATCAACAACCGCATTGAATGCATCAACAGCGCCAACAACAGCACCAACTACAAAGCCAACAACATCAGCAGTAAACGCATCAACAGCGCCACCCACAACATCAACAACCGCATTGAATGCATCAACAGCGCCAACAACAGCACCAACCACAAAGCCAACAACATCAGCAGTAAACGCATCAACAGCGCCACCCACAACATCAACAACTGCATTGAATGCATCAACAGCGCCAACAACAGCACCAAACACAAAGCCAACAACATCAGCAGTAAACGCATCAACAGCGCCACCCACAACATCAACAACCGCATTGAATGCATCAACAGCGCCAACAACAGCACCAACTACAAAGCCAACAACATCAGCAGTAAACGCATCAACAGCGCCACCCACAGCATCAACAACAGCAGTAAACGCATCAACAGCGCCACCCACAACATCAACAACAGCATTAAATGCATCAACAGCGCCAACAACAGCACCAACCACAAAGCCAACAACATCAGCAGTAAACGCATCAACAGCGCCACCCACAGCATCAACAACAGCAGTAAACGCATCAACAGCGCCACCCACAACATCAACAACAGCATTAAATGCATCAACAGAGCCAACAACAGCACCAACCACAAAGCCAACAACATCAGCAGTAAACGCATCAACAGCGCCACCCACAACATCAACAACAGCATTAAATGCATCAACAGAGCCAACAACCGCACCAACCACAAAGCCAACAACATCAGCAGTAAACGCATCAACAGCGCCACCCACAACATCAACAACAGCATTAAATGCATCAACAGTGCCAACAACAGCACCAACCACAATGCCAATAACATCAGCATTAAACACATCAACAGAGCCACCCACAACATCAACAACAGCATTAAATGCATCAACAGTGCCAACAACAGCACCAACCACAAAGCTAACAACATCAGCAGTAAACGCATCAACAGCGCCAACCACAACATCAACAACAGCGCCACCCACAACATCAACAACAGCATTAAATGCATCAACAGTGCCAACAACAGCAACAACCACAAAGCTAACAACATCAGCAGTAAACGCATCAACAGAGTCACCCACAACATCAACAACAGCATTAAATGCATCAACAGTGCCAACAACAGCAACAACCACAAAGCTAACAACATCAGCAGTAAACGCATCAACAGAGTCACCCACAACATCAACAACAGCATTAAATGCATCAACAGCGCCAACAACAGCACCAACCACAAAGCTAACAACATCAGCAGTAAACGCATCAACAGCACCAACCACAACATCAACAACAGCGCCACCCACAACATCAACAACAGCATTAAATGCATCAACAGTGCCAACAACAGCAACAACCACAAAGCTAACAACATCAGCAGTAAACGCATCAACAGAGTCACCCACAACATCAACAACAGCATTAAATGCATCAACAGTGCCAACAACAGCAACAACCACAAAGCTAACAACATCAGCAGTAAACGCATCAACAGAGTCACCCACAACATCAACAACAGCATTAAATGCATCAACAGCGCCAACAACAGCACCAACCACAAAGCTAACAACATCAGCAGTAAACGCATCAACAGCACCAACCACAACATCAACAACAGCACCACCCACAGCATCAACAACAGCAGCAAACGCATCAACAGCGCCAACCACAACATCAACAACAGCATTAAATGGATCAACAGCGCCAACACCAGCACCAACCACAAAGCCAATAACATCATCAGTAAACGCATCAACAGTGCCAACCACAACATCAACAACAGCATTAAATGCATCAACAGCGCCAACACCAGCACCAACCACAAAGCCAACAACATCAGCAGTAAACGCATCAACAGCACCAACCACAGCATCAACAACAGCAGTAAACGCATCAACAGCGCCAACCACAGCATCAACAACAGCATTAAATGCATCAACAGCGCCAACAACACCAACCACAAAGCCAATAACATCAGCAGTAAACACATCAACAGCGCCACCCACAACATCAACAACAGCACCACTCACAACATCAACAACCGCATTGAATGCATCAACAGCGCCAACAACAGCAGCAACCACAAAGCCAACAACATCAGCAGTAAACGCATCAACAGCGCCAGCTACAACATCAACAACAGCATTAAATGCATCAACAGTGCCAACACCAGCACCAACCACAAAGCCAACAACATCAGCAGTAAACGCATCAACAGCACTAACCACAACATCAACAACAGCACCACCCACAGCATCAACAACAGCAATAAACGCATCAACAGTGCCAACAACAGCATCAACTACAAAGCCAACAACATCAGCAGTAAACGCATCAACAGAGCCAACCACAACAGCATTAAATGCATCAACAGTGCCAACAACAGCACCAACCACAAAGCCAACAACATCAGCAGTAAACGCATCAACAGCACCAACCACAACATCAACAACACTACCACCCACAGCATCAACAACAGCAGTAAACGCATCAACAGCGCCAACCACAGCATCAACAACAGCATTAAATGCATCAACAGCGCCAACAACACCAACCACAAAGCCAATAACATCAGCAGTAAACGCATCAACAGAGTCACCCACAACATCAACAACAGCAGTAAACACATCAACAGCGCCAACACCAGCACCAACCACAAAGCCAACAACATCAGCAGTAAACGCATCAACAGCACCACCCACAGCATCAACAACAGCAGCAAACGCATCAACAGCGCCAACCACAACATCAACAACAGCATTAAATGCATCAATAGCGCCAACAGCACCAACCACAAAGCCAATAACATCATCAGTAAACGCATCAACAGCGCCAACCACAACATCAACAACAGCATTAAATGCATCAACAGCGCCAACACCAGCACCAACCACAAAGCCAACAACATCAGCAGTAAACGCATCAACAGCACTAACCACAGCATCAACAACAGCAATAAACGCATCAACAGTGCCAACAACAGCATCAACTACAAAGCCAACAACATCAGTAGTAAACACATCAACAAAGTCAACCACAACATCAACAACAGCACCACCCACAGCATCAACAACAGCATTAAACACATCAACCACAACATCAACAACAACGCCAACCACAAAGCCAACAACAACAACGACGAGTGCAACAACAACTTCAGTTTGTGGTAAGTTAATAGCACTGTCCTTTTCTTTGTCCCATAATTACATAAATTTGGAAATAGTAAAAGTAGATTTCAGCAGTAGAGATGTAAAGTTAAAAAAATGTTTTTTTAAGATGACCTATACAATGGCCTATTAAGAGGACCTATAACTATGACATTGACTCTTCATCTACTAACACTAAAATTAAATAATTTATCAAATTTTTATAATATATCTTTAAAGCTGTCAGATTTGTAACTCTGATACAGGATTCCACATCACCTGCATACGCAGAGTTAAAATGTTCAACTACTTGTGGCCACCACTAGAGGGAGCTCACTGCATGCCCTTTTGTTATGGAGTTCCATATGTAAACAGTATGAGCTCTTTGGCTCCCTCTAGTGGTGACTGCAGACTTAGTTTTTTTCACTCTATGGCTATGCAGTGAATTTGGGGCTTTGTATCATGAAACCTGAACTCTGATCACTATAATGATATATTATGAAATGAATCAGGAGAGAATGTGGGACTTAATAGAAGCAAAATGTTGCTCATTGCTGAAAATTCAATGTAATACGCCTGTTGTGGACTAATGGCTTCAATTCTTTTTGCAGATGTCGCCTCTGTATCTGTAGAACTACTCAATACTACAAGTGATTTCATTACCTTTAAGCTTATCAAACAAAAGGCACCAAACAATGCTGTCTACAGAGTGGTGGTGTCCACCAGCGGCAAAGTCATAAAACAGGTCGATATGTCCAACACAACGCTGAACGTCACCGATCTTTTGCCTTCAACTCAGTATCAAATCTCTGTGCAGCAGACGTTTTGCCCTCAGAACCCAAATTATACCATGGCCGTTTGGACAAGTAAGTGTCTTTTAAAATTCACTCTTTTCCTTTAAAAACTAAACTTATATAAACTAAAAAATGGATTTAAATATTTAGCAAAAGATTAAGTTAATGTTATTTTAATAGCTCAATTTTTACTGTTCATAGATTAAAACACTTAGGAAGGGTTACAAGAATATTTTCTTTACATATCTAAAGCTACCACTAGGGGGAGCTAAAGAGCTAACTGCATACAGAATATCCATTGAACTCCATTATAAATCAGTGAGCTCAGAAGCTCCCTCTAGTGGTAGCCTTAGGTGTCTGCAAATTATATCATGGCCGTTTGGACAAGTAAGTGTCTTTTACAATTCACACTTTTCCTTTAAAAACTAAACTTATATAAACTAAAAAATGGATTTCAATATTTAGCAAAAGATTAACTTAATGTTATTTTAATAGCTTAATTTTTACTGTACATAGATTAAAACACATAGGAAGAGTTGCAAGAACATTTTTTTTTACATATCTGCAGCTACCACTAGGGGGAGCTAAAGAGCTAACTGCATACAGATTATCCATTGAACTCCATTATAAATCAGTGAGCTCAGAAGCTCCCTCTAGTGGTGGCCTTAGGTGTCTGCAAATTATATCATGGCCATTTGGACAAGCAAGTGTCTTTTACAATTCACTCTTTTCCTTTAAAAACTAAACTTGTATACATTATTGTCATGTATGTTTTCCAATGGATTTCAAGATTTAGCAAAACATTAAGTTATTGTTATTTTATAGCAGAAGTAGCTCTGTTTTTCCACTACAGGAAGAGTTACAAGAACACTTTCTTTAACCCCTTCAGCCCCGGGGCACTTTCCGTTTTTGCGTTTTTGTTTTTTGCTCCCCTTCTTCCGAGAGCCGTAACCTTTTTATTTTTCCGTCAATCTTGCCATATGAGGGCTTGTTTTTTGTGGGACAAGTTGTACTTTTAAACGAAACCATAAGTTTTACCATATGGTGTACTGGAAAACAGCAAAAAAATTCCAAGTGTGGAAAAACTGCAAAAAAAGTGTGATGGCACAATAGTTTTTGGGATGTTTTATTCACGGTGTTCACTATATGGTAAAACTGATGTGTGGGTATGATGCCTGAGGTCGGTGCGAGTTTGTAGACACCAAACATGTATAGGTTTACTTGTATCTAAGGGGTTAAAAAAAATTCACAAGCTTGTCCAATAAAAGTGGCGCACGTTTTGCGCCATTTTCCGAAACAAGTAGCGTTCTCATTTTTTGGGATCTATGGCTCAGTGATGGCTTATTTTTTGTGTCTCGAGCTGTAGTTTCTAATGGTACCATTTCTGCACAGATGCTACGTTTTGATCGCCTGTTATTGCATTTTGCGTAAAACTTGCGGCGACCAAAAAACATAATTTTGGCGTTTGGAATTTTTTTGCCACTACGCCGTTTACCAATCAGATTAATTGATTTTATATTTTGATAGATCGGGTTTTTCTGAACGCGGCGATACCAAATATGTGTATATTTATTTATTTTTTAACCCTTTAATTTTCAATGGGGGGAAAGGGGGGTGATTTGAACTTTTAGGTTTTTTGTTTTTTTTATTTTTTCAAACTTTTTTTACTTCTTTTTTTTTATTTTACTAGTCCCCCTAGGGAGCTATAGCGATCAGCAATCCGATTGCTCTTATCTATCTGCTGATCACAGCTATACAGCTGTAAACGGCAGATTCAGTCACTTTCTGTTTCACATGACCCTGTGCTACGATGGCAACCACCGAAAGTCACGTGATCACGCACGTGACTTCCGGTGGGGGCGGCGGTAAGTAAAAAACATGGCGACGCGCATATAGATCTTGCTGCCAGACTTTGGCAGCGAGATTTAAGGGGTTAAATGTTGCGAGTGGAAGCGATTCCACTCGCAACCAGCAGGCACACATGTCAGCTGTTGAAAACAGCTGATATGTGTGCCGAACGCCGCCGACTGCCCGCGGCAGGGGGCGGGGCTTAACGGGACACGCTCCATGACGGATATATCCGTCCAGGGTCGTGAAGGGGTTAAATATCTGCAGCCAACACTAGGGGGAGCTAAAGAGCTAACTGCATACAGATTGTCCATTGAACTTCATTATAAATCAGTATGCAGTGAGCTCACAAGCTCCCTCTAGTGGTGGCCGGAGGTGTCTGCAGATTTTTCCAAATATTTTTCTCACTGTTCTTCAGTGATGGAAGTATCTACCTTTTATTTAATCCCCATCACAAGGAATGCCCTAGATAGACATTATATTTCCGGATGTCTTGTGGATATAGTGAAACGATACCTAAGAGGACGTTACCTGTGAATCATCGTCTTCTGTGTAAATGTAAAAATGCAAGTACAAAAATCAACATAAAACAAAGAGCTGAAGCAATGGTGCAATGTTCTGCTAGGAGGAAGTGACTGTTCTTCCAGGAGCGGGAAACCTAACGTGACCGGTCCGGTGAAGTGATTCATGCTGCTAAGAAGCTGATTGATAAGCATCACCCATTTTCCACCATTTGACATCGCCCCCTCCATACACCGCGCACTTGCCTGTTTGGTTTTCCCACTGCAGTATATGACCTATGGCAGCTCTGTCTGTCGCAAGCACTTGGCCCCAGCACGGAAAGTGCAGCAGGGCGCGAAGTGCGGACGGTTTACAGGGAAATATGTACATTTTTATGTGTTTTGTTTTAAAACATCAGGTGTAATGTATATATCATGTGGTATTATAATGACCCGTAGATTATAACCGTGACTTCACGCTTTACCGTGTCTAATGTACCTGTTATCGCTTGTTTTACCCCATCAGCTGCCAGAATATTTACTGCACAAGTCAAGGTGATAAATCAGGAATACAAATCGGACTATGGCGACAGAGAAAGCCAAGCGTTCAAGGACTTTGAGTCAAACTTCATTAATGAGGTGAGAAAAGGCAGATGGTGGTGGCATCAGATCTCTCTATCGAACTGTGCCACTCCCGGTAGACCTCTGATGTCGCGGTGATGGGTCCGAGTGACGACGTGGCCATACCGGACGCGTGCGACAGACTTTTGTAATGGGGGGGGTAAAAATAATATTAAAAAGGGGGAGAGAAACATAAAATAAATAAATAAACAAATAAATAGTTCATGACGCCAGGCCGGGCACTGCTAGAGGTCCCCAGTGGTTAGATGGTGACGCACAGTGCCAGAGGATTGTCCCCTCGCCCCCTCAACTAGGGCTGGTTCCTGGAGGATGTGAGGTAAAGATGGCGCAGCAGAGAATAATTCAGCCAGAGACAGGACAGGGAGCTTTTACCTTTACAGGAGCTCTGCACAACCTTCCAGAACATTTCTCACAGCCTTCACAATGATGGTGGTCTGACCTGCCCTAATGAGTGTTTGGCTTCTCTGCTGTGTGGTGGCCGTGTATTCTTCTTGCTACTATTTCCCTACCTGGGAATAGGTGTCTTAAAGTCCTGGTATTTTCAAGACAAGAAGAATCTAGACTTTCAACTCTAGAACACGCAACCATCGAAATCTACCATAGAAAACAAGTAACCTAGCAGGCCTGCGAGGCCCCAGGTTTGTGTTCTAGGGTTAATCCCTTCAAGCGAGCAGGCGACTTGAATCCTGTAGGAAAACTCACTTTTTCTTCTAGAAGTTCCCAGACTCAAACGTGTCACTGTGCTCAAAGGCAACTCACTGCTCCTTAAAAAAAAGCTAATAGCAGTCTCTCAGTTTGCCACTGACCTTGAAAGTCCAGGTGGCCTAGGGACTGATACCTGCCAATGTGTAGCTGCCCCTCCAGAGGTTTTAGCAGTTACCTCAGTACAGGACCTCTCCATATTACCTCTTCTCTTCACCTCACACCCACCTCAACTGCCCCTGTCTGAATTTACCTCACACCTAAGCTCCTCCCCTTTCTCCTTCTAGGGCGCACACACAAGCTTTATCAGTCCAAGTAAGGGAGTGTGGGCAAATGAACAGCAGAAAAAAAACAAATCATGTTAATACAATACATGTTATACAGATTGAAATACACATACAGCCATTATTTGGGGTGACTCAGGAACAGGGCGCCACACACTACACATACATACCCGCCTGCCTCCTCTTCAGCCTTAGGGGTACTTTGCACTTTGCGACTTTGCTACTGCGATATCGTCGGGGTCAAATCGAAAATGACGCACATCCAGCGCCGGTAACGACGTCACAACGTGTAAAGGCTAGAAGCACCGATAAACGATCGCAAAAGCGTCAAAAATCGGTGATCTGTGCAGTGTCGGTCATTTCCATAAATTTCGCTGCAGCGACTGTACGATGTTGTTCCTTGTTCCTTGTTCCTGCGGCAGCACACATCGCTGTGTATGAAGCTGCAGGAGCGAGGAACATCTCCTTACCTGCGTCCCGCCTGCAATGAGGAAGGAAGGAGGTGGG